>NW_025953040.1:281098-478243 GCF_022478825.1 Daldinia caldariorum | reverse complement strand
AACAAAACTTGTTTGTTATTTATCTCGAATTTTTTTTTTTTTTTATTTCCTCTTTTTTTAATTTTTTTATTACCCCAAAAAAAAAAAAAAAAAAGCTAAAAAAAAAATAAAAAAACCCCCCCCCCCCCCCCCCTTTTTTTTTCTCTCTCTCTCTCTCTCTTTTTTTTTTTCTCTTTCTACTGAGCAGAAGAAGAAGATAAAGAAGAACATATAATAACTAACTCACATCTACCTATCCACCGCCGCAGTCCTCGGAGCCCAAGTCCACCAAGTCGGCAGCAACTGGGCGCACGCGGACGCGCACCTGCGCGCGGCGCTCCTGGCGCGCGACCCGGGCGGGGTCTACGTGCCGCCCTTCGACCACCCGGACCTCTGGGCGGGCGCCAGCACCCTCGTCGACGAGCTGGCCGCGCAGCTCGCGGCCCTGGGCGTCGCCCGGCTCGATGGCGTCGTGTGCAATTGCGGCGGGGGAGGCCTGCTGAATGGCGTTATGGATGGGGTGCGGAGGCATTTTGGTGGTGGTGGTGGCGGTGGTGAAGGAGGAAAAGGGGATAAAAGGGGAGAAGGGGAAGAAAGGGGAGATGAGAGGGAAGAGGGGGGAAATGAGGGGGGAGAGGGGAAGGAACCTCTCGTCCTGGCGGTCGAGACGATCGGCGCGGATAGCCTGCACCAGAGCGTCGCGGCGGGCGAGCTCGTCACGCTCCCGGCGATCACCAGCATCGCGACGAGCCTGGGCGCGCCGCGGGTATCGGAGCGGACGTGGCGGTGGGCGCGGGAGGCGGCGGGACAACTGAAGAGCGCGGTGGTGACGGACGCGGAGGCCGCCGTGGCGAGCGTTAGGTTCGCGGACGACGAGAGGATGCTGGTGGAGGCGGCGTGCGGGGCGACGATCTCCACGGTGTATAACGGGGATCTGAGGAGGTATATAGGAGGAGGGGGGGAGAAAGGGATTAGCGACGAGGAGTGGAGGGCGAAGAATGTGGTTGTGGTGGTGTGCGGCGGGGCTAATGTTAGCGCGGAGATATTGAGGGGGTATGAGGAGAGGTATGGGGGGGAGGTGAAGTGGTGATATATTTTATAAGGGGGTAGATAGAGGGATGGGTGGATGGGTTGGTATTATAGTATAGTATAGTATAAAAGGTATAAGGACGATGCGAGGATATATATACCTCTAGGTACTGTACATACGATAGAGTTGGGGAATATATCTTCACGATCGTAGGAGACCAAGTTGGGCTGCACATAAGGCACTGATAGACCTTTTCTATATCTACCTACCTACCTAGGTAAGGTATCTACTCGAATCTCTATTATAGCGTTAGCCATCATCACCACCATCTATTCCACCCCCATCTTCAACCTCAACCTATCATAAACCAACTCCTCATACCCCTCGCCCATAACCCCCGAATCCCTCCTCCCTTCCCACCCGTCCGCCCCCCCAAACCCCTCGAACACCATGCGTATCTCGCCAAAGTAATTCCTCTCGCCCCGCTGCTCGAACCCCAACGCCTTGAACAGCACGATGCTGGCCGTGTTCTCCGCGTTGATCTTGGCCACCACGTCTCTAAGCACGGGTTTCCCGTTACGCTCGGCGCCGTTGAGCGAGCCTGCGGTGTACTCGGCTAGAATACTGTCCAGATGCCTCCGCACGAAGGACAGGAACGTAGCGACGGCTGCACGACCTAGTCCTTTACCCCGGCACCGCGGGTCCGCAATCATGATGTCGATTTCCGCGGTGTAATACGTCTTTGCATCTTCTCCCTTCCGTTCCTTGTCATCACCACCCTGCTCCCCCTCCCCCTTCTCGTCATAATCATCATCGTCATCATCCCAGGGACTCAAGAACAGATTAACATCCCCGACCATCCTATCCGCCGCGTCTACTACCCCCGCTACCACAGATCCCTTCTTCTCTCGCGCATCCGAAGAGCCATTACCACCACCAGCAGCACCTCGTAACAGCGGTGCGCACACGATAAACGTAAGCTTATCCGAGGCCTCGCGCCACGACGCCTGGTTCTCGTACTCTTCTTCCAGCGAGAGGCGTTCGGAGGCGGTGGCTTCGCGGATGGACTGGGATATATTTATGTATATCATTAGTTTTATTTAGTCTTGGTGCTAAGAAGAAGGAGGAGAGAGAGAGAGAGAGAGAAAGGGGGTAAGTACGGGATCTTCCATCCACTGGTGGTATTTCTCCACGTGGTGCGCATCGTATGGCACGAGCAGGACTCTGCTGGTCGATACCGCTGTTGGGGTTGAGTATTAGCCGATTTATCTCTTGTGGCTTCGATGGGTAGGTAGGTAGCTCGTTGGTAGGTTGGTATGAGTCGAGCGGCGGGGTGAGGTGAGATGAGGGGCGAGAGAGAGATTGAACTCACCAGTATTCTCATTCAACCTCATCGTCGTGTGGGATTCTTGCAAGTATTAAGCGTATCCGTATCTCGTGTTGCATATTTTGATCGTATCATAAAACGTAATGGTCTTTGGAATTAATGGAAGGTTGGTTATAAGTGTAAAATAAATAAATCAAAGTCGCAAAATATTTTATTTTAGTCACATGTTTGTTTAAACAGCTCAGAACTAAAATACCAACACCACCAAACAAGGTAGGATTATAGCAACAACCACACAAGAGGGAGAAAGAATATACCATTATAACGATTATTAGAAAGGTCTCCTAAGTTTAATTCTTATGAATCATTCAAGATATCAATGAAACCCTTAGATACTCATTACCACGACCTTAATCGTATAGCAACCAAGCTGAGCTATACTGTCAGACGAATGCATATAAAAGGGGAATTTGCCGTAGGGTATCTATCTCAGCCTTTGCATACACGTGTAACCCTTTATCCAAATCTACACAGTTGATATCTACTATACACAACCGCCTTCTCTCTACCACTTTCAAAGCTAGGCTTCTTCCTTAATCCTCAACAGGCAGCGGCGGGAACAAACTGCTCTGCGCGCCCTCGCCCAGCGGAACGGTCGGCGTTCCATACCCATCGTCCGCATACAGTCGCGCGTGTTCCAGCGTCCTCCGATCGAGGCTCACGCCGAGCCTATCGAGCAGCTGGCCCGACTTCTCGGGGATGAACGGCTGAAGCAGGATACCCGCGACGCGCACCGACTCGGCCGCAAAGAAGATGATCTGCTCCACGGCCGCCGTGTCACCTGCCTTGCTCCTATCCCACGGCGCTGCGTCTTGCAGGAACCTATTTATCTGTAGCGCTTGTAAGAATATTACTGTGGAAATGAAGGGTGTAGTAGGAATGAAATTCTTGGCGGGGGGCTTACCTCGAATACGAATTCCATAATAGCCTGCAGCGCCCTCTTGGGATTGAGTTCGTCCATACGGTTTGAGACCTCCTTTACGATAGACTCTAGATATTCCTTCTGCATTTTGACCGAAGTAGAGACCAACTCAGACTGCTTGCCGTGCATAGACACTACCGCGTCTCTGATATTCCAGTTCTTCGATCTCGTAATCCGGTTGAGCAGATTACCCAGACCGCCCTGCAATCCCTTCTTGTACTTGTCGACGATAAACTCGTTGCTGTAATCGGCATCGGAGGACATGGCGCCGTTGTATATCAGGAAATAGCGCATGGTATCCACGCCAAATCGGTCGAGAGCGAAGAATGGGTTCACGACGTTGCCGACCGACTTGGACATCTTTTGCCGGCTCATCATCCAGTGGCCGTGGCTGAGGATGCGCTTCGGTAAGGGTAGGTCCAGGGCCATGAGCAGCGCAGGCCAATAAATGGCATGGAAGCGCACGATGTCCTTCCCAACCACATGAATGTCTACCGGCCAGCCCTTAGCGTGTTCGGAACCAGGAGGCCACACGGGATATCCCGCCACCGTGATGTAGTTAATCAGAGCGTCAACCCACACGTAAATCGTCTGGCTCGGGTCGTCGGGTACAGGAATACCCCAGTCAAGGCGGCTCACGGGACGGGATATAGACAAATCCTCCAGGTTATTCTGGACCCAGCTGATCACCTCGGAGAAGCGATTTTGAGGGGTGACCCAGCTCGGGTTATCGGAGTAGAACTGGAGTAGTTTTTCTCGAAAGGCCGTTAGTCGAAAGTGGTAATTCTTCTCTTCGGTCCATTCCACGGCACTACCCGTCTCGGCGCAGGCGGTAAACGGTTTCCCTGTTATAGGCGACACGCGCTTCTCGATCATAGACTCGGGATAGTACGTCTCATCGCTAACGCAGTACCAACCCTCGTGTTTCGTCTCGTATATATACCCGCTTTCTCTCAGCCTCGACCAGAAGTACTCAACTGCCTCTCTATGATCCGGGTCCGTCGTTCGAATGAAGTGATCGTACGAAATATTAGCTTTGTTGGCCAGGTCTTTAAACGTTTCGGAGTTGGTATCGCATAGAGCTTTTGGTTGGATATCTTGCAGCTCTGCCGCGCGTTGGACTTTCATCCCATGCTCGTCGGTTCCCGTGCTCAGTATTGCTTCTTTGCCTTTGAGGACCTGCCATCGCTTGAGCACATCTGCTATAACCATGCTATATAGATGGCCGACATGAGGAGCTTTTAGACAAGACCGAACTCAAATTAGCCCACGGTTGATTTGTTATAACAAACATTATCCATGCAAGACTTTGCAAGACTTAACAAAACTTACATGCATTGACGTAGAAAATGGGACTCGTCACGTAATACGGCTTGTCCTTGAGCTCTCGGAGAGCTGCGCTGCTGGTGAACAGCTTGCGCGAAGCCTTGATGCTTCTAAGTGACTGAGGTAACTGAAGTGACTGGCATGACTGGCATATCCAACCCGCGCGTGCCCTTTGCCCAGCTCTAACTGTCGACAATTGCCGGCTCAAGGCCCCCAAATGGCTCTTCATGACCTAAAAGCTTATCGTCTTTTGCAATTGCGACGTGCTTAGAGCTAATGCTAATCCATCCTTCCATCTTGAAAGTGGGATGTTTTTTTCTTTTTTCTTTTTATTACAAAAAAAAAAAGACATCGGCGAAAATGGAATGCTATATCCGATTAAAGACTTGGTGGGGCAACTGACCTTACCTTAGGTACCTAGGTACGAAGTATTGTACTTGATAAAAGCCACTACGTCATAGCATCTTTACTTATATGTATTGTACGTCCTTAGGTAGGTACCTATCATTTCAGAGCAAAAATCATAGCTATCTGAGAAAATGCCTAGCTACAGCACACAATGGGACGATATAAAGCAATCGTAGACACTTTTTTGCAAATCATGTCATGCAGCATCCATCTGGGAAAAGGAAACTTGCGCCGAGGGTTATCATCAATCACTTTGTCCCCATATAGTCCCTATTATAGACGTCAAGTCATGCCTCCCCTAACTTGTCATAAAGGGAAAATCATGTGATACCAGTGCCAGCGCCAGTGCCAGTGCGAATATATCGTTCAGGAAAGAGGATTAAAAAATATACCAGGTACCTAAGTAGGTACTAGGTAGGTAACTAGTAAAACCAAAATTAGGCTGAGGCCAAGAGTAATTCTTGCCAAAGGCTACAACAACCTAGTTAGAGCTAGACTGATGTTGTCGAGAGGTGCGCTCCAGGAGGGAACCGAATTAGGCTTTTGTGTCGAATCGAAGTTGAAAGCCGGAAGGGCAACAAAAGAAGGGGTTCTTCCTTTTCTGTAGTCATTGTTGTCTATAACAACAACATCCTGAGTAGATGTTACCTTGTCTGTAAACGTAACGCGCCGAATATAAGACAGATTGTAGTCTTGGAGGGGCAAGATTCATATCATAACCGTAGAGATATGACGTTGCCATTGATGAAAATCGTATTGCAAAAGTGAAACGACCATCCCACGCAAGTTGCTAATTGAGATTATCAAAGCCGGAATCCGATGTCCTCGAGAACTAAAAGGAAAGAAGGCCGAAAGGAAGACTAACACAATCAACCCTCCCGAGAGTACGGGTAACGCCACCGAAACACACGTGGCACTGAAAGTGGGAATGTGTAACGAAAAAAGAGGAGGAAAAAAAATCTAAGATCCCTTGAAGAGAAATTGGAGGTCTTCATGTGTGAGAGCCTCCAACGAGGCTTCATCCGAATTGACAGTCGATCTAATCATGTTCGCTTTCTTCTCCTGTAGCGCAACTATACGACTCTCCACGGAATCCTCGATACAGAGGCGCTTGATGATGCATGGTCGTGTCTGTCCGATGCGATGGCATCGGTCGGCCGATTGCCACTCTGCTGCTGGATTCCACCACCTACACACAAAAAAAAGGTTAGCATATTAGATATTTATCCTATACGGGTAGGTAAGGAATAGCAACTTACGGATCGACAATGAACACCCGCGACGCTTCTGTAAGATTCAGGGCGACGCCACCCGCTTTCAACGACACCAGGAAACACTCTACGTCGACGTTCTTCATGAAATGATCGATGGAAGCTTGTCGCTGAGCCGGCGTCATGCTTCCGTCAAGCATGACTGTTGTGATGCCGGCTCTTCGAAGACGCCATTCAATCAGTTGGAGCATTGTAGTAAACTGCGAGAAGATGATCGACTTGTGTGAAGCACTGTCCGATCGTAGCCTGTGGAGCTCATGAACGAGCAGCTCAATCTTAGACGACGATGTCCAGTTCTCCATTTTGATGCGATTGATTATGGACGATTTCTTGACAAGTATTGCGTCCTGCTCAATCTCAGGCTGCTCTAGATCGATAGATAGAGGGATGTGACAGCGAGGACAGTCTGGAGCCCCCTGGGAATTGACATAATGCTGCGCACAAGAGCGGCAGAAGTCATGCTTGCACTTGGACCGAATCGCCTCCTCAGCAGGTTCGTCGCAGATGCAGCAGACTAATATGTTCTGTCCTCCCTGTGCATTCTTCTTCAAGATTAGATCAGGATGGTTGGCGACCTGGCGCATCTGCATAATCAAACCAAATATATTGGCGTAGTTGTTAAGAAGAACGCCTTGCGCCACATAAGTGTCGAACTTGCGCTGGCTGTTATCCGTGATGCTTTTCGCGAAGTCGTTCTCCTCTTCGCTCAAGAATTGGCGATCCACGTAGACCTCCTTGACGGGAAGTTCCATGGCATTTGTATGATCTTTCTTGAGACGGCGCAACATGATCCGGTCCGTAAGAAGACGTAATTTAGCAAGGGCTTCTTTGCCTTCGCCGCGGTTACCGCTGCGGGAGATAGGATGCAGAAGTTCTTGATTGAAAACCGAAACATGCAACATCATGTAATGGCCACCTGAGGCGCGTTAGCGAAGGGGAAGGCAAAGCTTGAATTTTGCTTGTAAGAACTTACAATCTTTGCAATTCTTGTGCTCGTCCGCAGACCATTCGAGGTTGGCACAGCTACACTCTCTGCAAAAGTATTCCGCGAATGGGGTAATCTTGAGAAATCGAAGCAGCGAAAAGAACTCTCCGATTCGGTTCTGCAAGGGGGTTCCGGTCAAGCACCAGCGATACTCAACTTTGAGCGCAAAGCATGCCTTCGCAGTCATGGTGTTTCTGGACTTTGGAAATCTGTTAGCTTAGGAGCAGATAGAGAAAGGTTCTACAGGCCTACCTTGATACAATGAGCCTCGTCGAGAATCACGCGGTGAAACTTAATTTGGTGGATAGCACTCTTCTCCTTATACGTGCCCTCTTTCCTCTTGAAACCTTTCTCTTGCTTGCGGAACAAGGACTCCAGGGTATTATAGGACATCAAGATAACGTCAAACTTTTTAAGTTCTTTGGTTGTCAATTTCTTGGCCTTGGCATTGGTGCCATGGAATACTAGAGTCTTTAGCTTTCCATTTGTGTAGGACTCGATTTCAGATGTCCATTGCATTAAGGCAACAGGTGGCATGAGCACCAGAGACGGTGCTTTTGCTGGGTAGTCGGACATGATTAAAGACACCGCTTGGATAGTTTTGCCAAGACCCATCTCATCTCCAAGTAGGCCACCCTTCCACTTTGTTAATTCCATAGCCTTCATCCAGGAAAGACCTTCGAGTTGGAACGGTTTCAACTGGCGGGAGATGGTGATCGGCTGCTCGGCCTTTTTGGCCTTGAGAACAGGCATGCTTTCAAGGTCATCCCACATGGTTTCGAGCTCTGGATGATGCTTGGTTAACTTCATCCTCATCCTTTCCTTTCTGTTTAGAGGACGACGAATACGACGCGAGCGGGTAAAAGTAAACCCACGCTGAGGTGTACGTGCAGCCATAGTTGAAGCAGTATGTGAGGCTGTAGGTGAGGCTGCTTGTGAGACTGCTTGAGAAGCTGCCTGCACGGTTGTGTGGGAATCGGTGATCGGATCATCGGAGTCGGGTTCTGAGATATCTTCATCTTCATCTTCATCAAGAGCATATGTGCTAGAAGCCTCGGACATATCATCAATAGGCTCCTCATCATCCAACTCTGAGTCGGGCTCATCATCACTCATAGGGTCGGTAAGTTTTGGCTTCTTAAAGACTCGAGTTGATGAAAGAGGAATATCACTTTCGGCATCAGAATTATGGGCTATCACAGCACTGGGTCGCTTGCGACTAGTAACCATCTTGCCCTTAGCAGGGGCAGGATCTTCACGAGGTGCCTCCTCCATATTTATATCATCTTCCGAATCCTCTTCAGTATAGGCAATGGGGGCAGGCCGGCGACGTGTGACACCTCTAGACGAAGTTGTAGAGATGCGCCTGTTAGACTTGCTGCTTGTCGAGGTTGAGTCTTTGGGGAGCTCAGGCAACTCAACAACCAGGCGCGACCGTGCCCTACTTTTGGGTTGAGGAGGCTTGCTCGTGATAGAGGGCGCAGGAGTAACAGGATTACTAGTTGCAGGTGTTGAATACCCGCTGTCTGAAATAGCTGAATTGCTATCAATAGTGGTAATCTTAGAGGATCTTCCACGGCGTAGGGGAACAACAGGTTGTGAGGCAGTAGTGCTAGCACTGTCTGTTGCGGAGCTCTCCTCTGCAACCTTCGAGCGTCGGGTTCGTGGCGCCATGGCGTTGGAAATGTTGTGAACGTGAAAACCAGCAATGGGATTAAAAGTGATGATCGCCGATGAAGAAAAGAGATAGTGGTTAGCACATATATGTTTATCATAAATCACATATGTGCAGATAATTAATGGTTGAAAAAAAAAGTTAAGGAGTGGTGAATGGGAGGGTTAAAGTAGGGCGCCTAGGCAATATGTAAGAAATAGGGCAGGCAAAGAAGATCAAAGTCGCCGGGGATTTGCTTTTGCCTTTTCAACTCTGCCTTTGCCTCCAATTATTAATGAATAAATGCAGTGGATATTCCACCAAAGGGGTTATTTCGTAAAGGATGTACCTTTAGTTCTATTCTAATCAACAATGGGAGATCTCAGTGCGCTAGAAAGTAGGGCCAGATCGGGTTGGGTTGTTGATCATTGATGATGGAGATGAGAAAGATTCCAGACCGGAGAGAGAGGCGTATGAAGATTTAGTGGGGGAAGATAGAAGGGAAAGAAGGAAGTGGGTCTAAAAATGTTCTCAAGGCGCGACTACTACACGCAAACTCGTGACTTGATCGACCCTGGAGAAGGTACTAAGTGAGCACCAGGTGGGTACTAAGGCGGGTCTTTCCATAAAGGTAACCAATAGAATTAGAGAGCTAGCACTTAAACCCCCTGCAGGTACACCCATCCTCCGATTCTAGCGATTCTAGCGATTCTAGCGGGAAAGGGGGTCCCGCCACTGTCCCTCTCAGGTACCCTGGCACGGATAGCAGCTACGCTAAAAAGCAATTAAACTGATAAGGTTGCTGCCTGAAACGGAACCACTTAACGCGCTTTTAGCTGTGCCCAGTGGCGTCAGTCCCTGTTAATTCTTTGACTTTATTGCACTATCTTATTTGTTCACTGAGTCAGTTCACTTTCTTTTTTTTCTTTCTTTTTTTTAACAAGACTGCTTCGTACAGGGGTATGATTAATATAGTATAAAGCTTGAGAAACTTTGATTAGGGGCTGGTAACTAATAATAAGCACTTACTCAGGGTGTTTGCCTTGTCTACCTAAGAGTAGTAACTTACAACTAATTACTACTACACTCACCTCCATTTCGGCGACCTGTGATATTTCATCCCATGTTTTTTTTTCGGGTGAGGCTCAACTCAACTCAACATAATATCCACCATATTTCATCTAAATCGCCGGTCGTCGTCGCTTTATAGCAAACACCATAGATGAATATAAAAAATCATCTAAACTGAAAATATGTACGTCATACTTTTCTATACTACTTTACCATTGCCAGATTGCCCCAAAGTAAAGCTAACAGT
Source organism: Daldinia caldariorum (assembly GCF_022478825.1). Taxonomy (NCBI): domain Eukaryota; kingdom Fungi; phylum Ascomycota; class Sordariomycetes; order Xylariales; family Hypoxylaceae; genus Daldinia; species Daldinia caldariorum. Next base: position 467,963 of record NW_025953040.1, on the reverse strand, counting down.
TCGATTCAGGCAGCGAAACATTCGGGGACCTCGGTCTGCCCTCACAGACTACCTAGCTTCCCAAAATATCTCGGCAAGGCAGATCCGAGCTAATCATGAGGCGAGACTTAGGGCTGCTGTCGCAGACCAAGCCGCAGCATCCTCATCAATAGCTCAGAACGTAGAACCTGCAGAGGCTCCAGAGACTGCTGAGAATGATGAAGATGATGCTGAGTCTTTAGTTTCTACAAGTACCCGACAAGCCACAACTCGTAAGCGCAAGTCGGCAGTTGCTGCTACAGAGAAAATCAAGAACTCTAAACCATCCAAGCTACGCAAGTCTCGCCGAAACGACCCGGACAACGAGTCTGACGAGGACGCACTTGAACGAAGCGCAGGTCCCATGCCTGGCCAGCTAGCAAACTGCGAGGAATGCCACAAACGATTTACAGTGACTGCGTATTCGCGTGCCGGCCCGGAAGGGGGCCTGCTTTGTCCCCAGTGCAGCATGAAGCTAACCAAAGAAGAGAATGCTGCTAGGGACGCTTCTAAGAAAGGCAAGCAAAAGGCCACTGGGGTTCCTATTAAACGTGAACGAAGAAAGATCCAGAGTCTTATACTAGATGGCCAGATTGGAGTCAAGACCCTGATGACCCTCTGCGTTGAGACGTTGGCCAACAATATCCATCTTGCCGACGACCTCGGTGACCTACCTTTACCAGCTATCGATCGCGTTTCTAGACATTTGTCCAAACGTCGTCTTATGGGTCCCGACACTCTGAATCTATTTCTTCAGCCTCAAACTCATGATATTATGATATACGATGGAGGCCGCTTGAATTCAAATGACTACATGCGAATTTTCCAGGTGTGCTCCAGTCTCAAGGCCCTGAAGCTGCGCAACGCGATTCAATTCAAAGATGAGGTTATGGAGTACTTGATAGGAAGACACATTGCCCTGGAAACCTTTTATATATCCGGCGCAAATCTCATTACCGATGAATATTGGGAGAAATACCTAAAGGCCAAGGGACAGAGCCTTGAGAGCCTTCGTGTCTATTTCACCGATCGGTATTTCGGTGATAAGACTATAGAGTCTTTACCCGGCTACTGCCCATCTCTGAACCGACTGAAGATTTACCACAACCAAGCTGTCACCGACAAGGGAATAGAACACATCGCGCAGCTTCCTCAACTCCAGCATTTGGGGCTACGCCTTGTCAATCAGACGCAGACAATGCCCTATGTCAATGTCGTACAGAAATTAGGGCATCAGTTATATACCCTTTCTATCAGAGATGTTCCACAGGTTGACGATCGCCTGCTCGACGCAATCCATGATCACTGCACTCGGTTAGTTAAGCTCCGCATTACAAATAGCGAGGCTATGACCGATGCGGGCTTTGCTAGACTCTTCAAAGACTGGAAGAACAAGCCCCTTCAAATTGTAGACTTGGAACTATGCCGTCACGTCGACTCGTCAAATCCCAGATTGAACCAGCATATGGTCGGCTTCTGCTCGGCCGGTTTCCGAGCCTTGATGAAGCATTCGGGCAAACACTTAAGAAAGCTCAACATCCATGGATGCAGACACGTATCTGGCGAAGCGTTTGAGGATGTGTTTGCCGTCGGTCAGGTGTATCCTGATCTCTTAGACATGGAGATCAGTTTCTGCGAGGAGGTAACAGACTTGATCGTCGGGCTGATTTTCAAAAGTTGCCCTAGACTAAAGAGACTGAACGTCTTTGGATGCATGAAGGTAAGTTTCTTTTCTTTTCCTTTTTTTTTTTTTTCTCAGTTGGTATTGGATAAATCCAGCGAACGAGCAGTACACTGTTTCCCCTATTCAATGTTCCCTTTTATGTTTGCTATAGAATTTCCACATATTTAAAACCAGATGTGACTAACAGAATGGCGTGTCTAGGTGAAGGATGTGCGTGTCCCTAGAGGCAAGATTTTGGTCGGTGTCCCTAATGCGATGGGCATGATCATTGAAGGCACCGAGGATTAAATCGGAGAGTGTTTTATATTCCTTTTCACGATACCCGACTTCAAAAGGCATTTCAGGGGTTTGGTGTTAGGTGTTTACGGCATTGAGTCCAGTTAATGGTTTTTTGCGATGATCTCTACATGAAGCACGAACGCCGAGAACAGGTCGTTCAGCCTATCCAGCCAGCCTAAGGTGTGGCAGGAATTGCTTTGCTCAGCTACGCGTGATTTTCTCCGAAATACGTTGCCGTTATAAATGGTCAATCGATGAGCACGTTACGGACGATGCTACCGAAAGGTTATTGACAATAATAATCTTTCATCGCGAGTCAACAATCTCGATGTGCTTTGCTGGGTTACTTCTCAGCTCATAATAAATGTGCAAACATCCAGGCAGTTAGCAAGACTTATTGTTTGTCCGATACCAGGAAGCACGATATACTAGCTTAGCAATGCGAGTGATTTTCTTATAATCTATAATTACACAAGACTCATACGTACATGGTTGTAGCGCCGGGAGGTCACGCCGTAGATAACCGTAGCTCCGAATTGCGCCATCGACTTTTGTTCGCCCTTAAGTGTGATCCACCCCGATAATCATTCGATATGTTGTATTATTTTTTTATTTTCTTTCCTTATATTTAATGATCGGATATGTCTAACTTAAGAGTATAGATATTTCTCTTTTTCCCTTATTACATTACAGTTTAGAATAGTATAACCACCAAATCTTTTTCTTTTTCCTTTTTTTCTTTCCAAAACAATAAATCCAAGATATCAACTACTATAAAACAACTCAACCGTATATTAATTACTCCGCACTTCTCCATCCCGGGACGTCCCGGCTCCCCCTCATCCCGGAATAAATAATAATGGGCTCCTCCTCCTCATCTCTCCCCACGGCCACCAAGCCGCAGCCGTTCAACGTAAAGAAGATCGCCATCATCGGCGCCGGCCCAAGCGGCCTCGCCGTAGCGAAATACCTGCTGGCGCAGGACGGCGCATTCCCGCGCGTCGACATCTTCGAGCAGCAGGCCGAGGTCGGCGGCGTGTGGAACTACAGCCCCGTGCCCAGGCCGCCCGAGTCGGTGCCCGTGCCGCAGACGGACGCGCATCCGGAGAGGATGGATCCGCCGGTTTTCGAGGAGGGAAAGGGAGAGGGCAATGAAAAGGAAAGGGTGCCGTTGTTCCCCTCCCCCATGTACGACGACCTGCACACGAATATCCCCCACACCCTCATGCATTACGCGGATCTCGACTTCCCAGACGGCTGCGCGATATTCCCCTCCCGCGCCGACGTCCAGGCCTACCTTGTCGAGTACGCGCGCGACGTCCGCCACTTGATCCGGTTCTCGACGCAAGTGACCTCGGTGGCGGTGCGCACGGACGCCTTCCGCCCGCGCGGGCGCGAGCAATGGGACGTGCGCGCGACGGACCTGCGGACGGGGGAGGAGCGCAGGGAGACGTACGACGCGGTGGTCGTGGCTTCGGGGCATTACTCGACGCCGTACATCCCGGGCTCGATCGAGGGGCTGCGCGCGTTCCACGCCGCGCACCCGGGCGTCGTCTCGCACTCCAAGACGTACCGTGCCCCGGAGCCGTTCCGCGGGAAGAAGGTCGTGGTCGTGGGGACGGGCGCGTCGGGGCTCGATATCGCGGCCCAGATACGCCGCGTGTGCAGGCGCCCGCTGGTGCTTTCGGCGCAGAGCGCCGCGCCCAGCGAGACGCTCGAGCATATAGGAGGCGGGGACGTCGTGCAGGTCGGGCGGATTAAGAGGTTTTTGGTTGAGGAGCGGGGGGTGGAGTTTTTCCCCCTAGATGAGAGTGATGACGACGAGGATGAGGATGGAAATGGCGTTGGAAAGAAAGAGGAAGAGGGAGAGGCAAAGGGAGGAGGAGAAAAAGAAAAAGAGACGAGAATTGAAAAGGACGTCGACGCTGTACTCTTCTGCACGGGCTACCTCTTCACCTTCCCCTTCCTGCCCAGCCTCCCGCTCGTGACCAACGGCCGCAAGGTCCACGGCCTCGCCAAGCACTTCCTGCACATCGGGCACCCGACGCTCGCGTTCCCGGGGCTGCCGATCAAGGTGATCCCCTTCCCGCTCGCGCAGGCGCAGGGCGCGGTCCTCGCGCGCCTGTGGTCGAACACCCTGCCTCTGCCGCCCCTCTCCGTCCTCGAGTCGTGGTCGCGCGAAGAAGGCGAGAAGCGGGTCAGCGACGAGAAGTACCACGTGTTCCCCAAGGGCGGGGACGGGGCGTATATCAACGAGATCTACGAGTGGCTGGAGAAGGACACTACTACGGATGAAGAAGGGAAGAAGAAGGGCAAGGAGCCGCCGCATTGGGACGCGCAGATGCTCTGGCAGAGGGGCATATATATCGAGGCGAAGATGCAGTTCGAGAAGACGGGCAGACAGGCCAAGACCCTGGAGGAGCTGGGGTTTCGGTATATGCCGGAGGAGGTAGAGGGGAAGAAGGCGGAGGATGTGGAGGGGAAGGATCCGCATTTAGATGTTGCTGGGTGAAGGGGGCAGAGATGTATGTATATTGCCTCTAGGTTAGGATATTAGAAGAGATAAGGTATATAGGAGGTATGTATATAGGTATAGACCAAGCCAGACCAGATCATAGTTAGAAAGAGAAAGCTAGTTACGATATCTCACATCATATCATATCAAGAGTATATACTGAACCAAATAGTTCAACAGGTAGTTAATTACAAAAAGACCCATATGCGTAGGGAATAGCTATATACAAGGTAGGTACCTACCTAAGGTACCTAACCTAAGGTATGCGATAATATACAAGTATAAAACAGTTAAGACTACCCAAGTCTTAGGTAACCATGCAACATGATTTCCCATAACCAAATCATCATAAACGTCTGCCTCATAACGCCGGCTCCATGCTAATGATAAAAAAAAACCCTTTAGGAAATACAGCGCTAGGCTGCTTCATATCCGTCTACCGTAGTAGAACCGAAAAGACTCCTACCGGAGGACACGCAGATAGATACTTAAATAAGCTTTTTAAGCGGAAGGGGAATCGTTCTCCAGCGTCGAAGAAATCTGCCGGTCCAGAGCCGCCCATTCCTCCAGCCGCTGAAGCAGTTCCGCATCATCCGTGACTTCCCTCTGCCTGGTCCTCCGTTCTTTGAACGGGAGGCCGTCGGGACCGCACCCGCTGATGTGCCCGAAGTACGACAGGTGGGCGTCGACGTCGAGCCCGCCGGTGCCGCCGTTGCAGTGGGTGTTCGCGAAGCCGCTGCACACCTTGACGTCCGCGGCCGCGTACGTGGTCACGGTGTCGTTGCTCCCGGTCGACAGCCAGTACTCCGGGCTCGTGTGCCGGTAGTCGGCGAAGATGGGGGGCAGGCGCGGGACCGGGTCGTCCGAGTGCGTCACGCGGTACTCGCCGCCCGGCTGGGCCGTGATGAAATCGACGAGGGCTTTGTTGCCTACGCGCGGGCTGCCGTACGTGTAGAGATCGAGTTTGTAGCCCTTCTCCCGCGCATAGCCGGCGGCGACCGTGGCAACTGCTCCGCCCAAGGAATGCCCCGTGAAGATAATTTCGTAAGAAGGGTTGGCTTTCTTAGCCGCTGCTACGCCTTTAAGTAGTTTATCTTCTATCTCTTTCCACGACACGTGGAAGCCAGTATGCATTAAGCAGCCATCCACGAGGTGGCAAGGAAGCGGGACGAAAGAAAGACTATTTTGAGGTTAGACGGGGTGTTCGTGATAGGTATATACATACTAAGAGTATATTAGAAGTTAGACTTACTCGGCTATCCAGTTACGAATGGAATGAGTTCCTCTTATAGATACCACGATCAGCTCATTCTTGTCATCGGTCGCGACGAAGCCTTGGATATCGGTGAGGTGTCCACTTATAAAGCATTAGCCTGATGTGTTATTTCCTTGTGTACATTCCACGCTTGGAATTCAACATATGATTATGATGATGATATCAACTTACGAGAAGGTTGCTACCACCTTAGCACCAGCAGCTGTGACATCCGGACAGGTGTTTTCGGCGCAGGTGACGATAGAACCTAAGTCCACCTCGCTGTTACAGTAGCTAGCCCCGGCATACTGAGAGAAGAACTTCAAAATCGAAACGTCAGCGTTGGTAACAGTATCTGTTTATTTTGTTAGTATATCGTTTCGTTCAAGTTGGGGATGATCCGCAACACGTACTGCCACTGCTAATCTCGTAGTGAGTTGCGGGAACCGGGCCCGCAGCAGCGAGTAAGGCAAAGGCAGGTACCAAGGCGTAGCTAAACGGCTTCATCTTGACCAGTCAAGAGGAAAAGCGGGAACGAGAAGGAGACGGCTGAAGGATGACGCTAAAGAAGACGAGAATGAAGCATGGACATTCTGCGCGGAATGCCCTTTACTTATTATGGGGAATGAGGATGAGAATGAGAATGGGTTAATAGCCCAACAACTCAACAATATGGCTTCGAGACACGCCGATGTGGTCCCGCTAACGAGTCGCTATACCCTTTCGACCTACCTACCTACCTATGTAGGTAGGTTACTCTGGGGCGTGTGTAGACATGGTCGTAGCAAGTCCGTGTTTCGGTTGAACCAATTTGGATCTATCAATCCACGTTTAGAACATCTATAATGGCTCTTCCGATCTGGGGGTTTCAACTTTCTGGAAGAGCTTGTCTCCGCCACAATCCTATCTACATAGTACCCTAGGAGGTAGCTATGTTAAGACTAACAATAACACGCATGTTATACGTGGATAACACATTACCTACCTTAAGCGGGCAGTCTCCAAGCTTTTTCTAACGCTTTAGAGAGGCGGGCGAGTCGACATTTGATATGACTAGACCGAAATATTCGAAATATTCGAAATCAGAGGATTGACCCCTGTGGGGTAGGGTCATGAAATACATTATTTGAGGTGGTGTCTTTTTTTTCTTCCTTTTTTTTTGGTTACCATGTAGGGAAGGGGAAGGTTGGGTGCAACGGTCGGTGAAGAGGATTGATTGGTCCATAAAGGGACAATAGAGTAACCAATTAATACCCGAAGCGGAATATTTTAAAGCTTCTCATTCGCTGCGTGTTACCAGAGCTAAGACCAAAGCTAAGATAGTTTAACTTTATAAGACTCGTCTCGTAAGACATATAAGTCCAGTGCACCATATAGGGCATTCCATCTCGGGGAATACAAAACAATCCAGCCCTCTTTGATTGTTCAGCTGCGCACGTAGTAGAAACATTGTGACAATATCTTCAGCGATTTGATTTTTATGCTTAAATGGCATAACAATTGATGAGACATTGAAGGGGTTGTGAGGTATCAAATCAGGATTATAGGATTCGAAATCTACCTCCTACCTTAAATCCTAATGAGGGGTCTACTACGGTACGCTGTCAGTCCGTAACACAAATAGACGGAAATAGATCAACCTGATAGCCTGATCAACTTTGCCCGCTGCCCTGGTACCTGCCCGGCACGTGAGTGTATGTACCTTCTGGGTAGGTGCTTAAGGTTTGTTACACGTTCAAGGATAACGCCATAAGCGCTCAGGTGGGGATCCCTGCTCGGCACTTTTTTGGCATTTTTTTGCTTTTTGGGGTACTGTGGTGGTGATTACGTATTGGACCAGGTAGGAGGTAGGTAAGCAATGGGTATTGCCGAGTTTTGGTGGGAGGAGCCGACTCGTTAGAAATGTTCCCAATACAACATCAAATTACCCACAACTTCAGCACCTCTGGCACCAAAAGAAAAGTCCCCTAAAACATTATGCGAGTAATTGTTGAAACAACCCGCCTTCTTCAACGTGGCTGAGCTAGTAAATATGGCGCATCAACTACATCTGTTACCTATACTCGATTGATTATATTCGACTTTGAGAGATGAACATACGGAGGTAGAGAGGTAAGTCGTATAAAACTAAAGAGTGCGTTGCTTAGCAAAATGTAGGCACCTAGGTACTTAGGTGTACGTATGGTATTATTAACAAGCTTGATTACCAAACGTGCCTCCTAAGGATATAATATTCTTTACGTACCTTTAGGTACTCTTTATTTGGTAAAGTCAGAATTATACTAGTAACTTCGCTTACTTATTAGTTCTGGTTGAATATAGGTCTCGGTACCTATAATACGATAATTCTTCAAGTACGATTACGAAAACTTACGGAGAGATGTAACGCTGACCTGCAACTTGGAAGTGCCAAGGCTGCCTACCCGTTAAACAGGTACCTACCTACCTCCTATCAATATTTCTCCACCTATCCCGTCCCCTAATTCACCGGGTTTTCGGTGAGCTAGTAGCATTAGTGTCGCGTACCAGGTACCTATATTTCGTACCCAAGGTTAATACCAGGAAGTATTTAATTCTCCCTCAAGCACAAACGCATAACTATACCAAGAATCTCATAAATCACGATCAACGCAGAAAACGATAGTGGTAGATCGTGGGGAAATCTCCAGGAACGTGCTTATCTTTATAGCTGCTTTGAGTATAGCATCGGAAGCTGAAATCCATATCGAGATTACTTCCCCGATGCTTCGTAGCGTCCATGCTACCATAACTAACCTCTATAGCTATCGTAAACCAATGATAATCCATCTCACATCTCATTGTTACCTTTTACAACCTTACAATACACGTCACAAGAGGTCGAGAGGTCAGCTGCTAAAGACTTCACTGCCGAGATGCAATGCTCCTACACCTGTCAGGTCAGCCTCTTGACTTTATTTGCGCTGGTAGCGGTGGACTTTCGAGGTGACCGCCATTTTGATCTACCCTATCCATCCTACCTATGCAGGTGACTCTTTACACGAATTATACATAGTACCACCTAGGTTAGGTAATCTACACCTTTGAATGCTACACTTTACCTGCTCATATAAGCCCTTGGCTTCGGAAATCGGCCGTTGTTGTTATCGAGCTACCACGGTTGAAGGACCAAGACTACCTCTAGCAGTTCTACCCAGCGTCATCTTGGCTAGCGGAATAGCGGAAATTGCTTCCTCGACCCAACCCACAGCTACCCCATAATGGCCGGATATCCATATGTTGTGCGGGTATACCGGCATCATCCAAGATCTTGGTTCTGCGTAGTGATGGAACCGCAGGAACAACCCTTCGGATCGAACCCGAAGAGCGAGCTGCATACCTCGTACAGAAAGCAGGACCATGTCTTGCTTGTGCTAGGTAGAAAAACCTGGATATGCGGGCTGAGCGGCAGTAACCGTCCACAATGCATGCTTCCCGTGCCCTCGTTTCCTAGATCATCCCTAGATCATCCCTCCTATCATCCACCTATTTATCTAAGGCAATCGCCAATCACGAGTGTGACAATGGCGTTGCCTTACTGTTCAGCCACACAGCTCGCGTGTCTCACGAGCTCACGAGTCCACGATGCGCTTTTGAAGTGCCGTAAATACATAACAATTAATTAGTTTCCTACCTTGGGGAAGCCCCATGCTACCTCATCCTTTCTGGCACGATCGTAATGGTAATCTTCAAGATGCGGTGTCCTTCAGGTCTCCGTAGTCTTTCGTTATGCTTCCTCGCGAGCGCGGCGTCGGCCTCCGTATTACACCCTCGCGATCCCGTCCCGCAGGGTTTTGTCGCCGCCCCGTATTACCCGACCCCTTACGGTGGCTGGGCCGACGACTGGGCCGAGAGTTACGACAAAGCTGTGAAGTTGGTGTCGCAAATGACTTTAGCTGAGAAAATTAACTTAACTGCTGGTACCGGTCTTTTCATGGTAAATTAACTCCTGCGAAAGTTATATCGAATCTTCTCCATTAACTGTAGTTTAGGGTATGATAACTAGCGAATATTAAGTCATTTTTATAAATGTTAACATACTAATTCAGGACCCTGCGTTGGAAATACTGGTAGTGTACCACGACTGGGATTTCCGCAATTATGTTTGCAGGATGGCCCTCTAGGTGTACGAACAACAGACAACATTACTGCTTTCCCCGCTGGTATCACTACTGGAGCAACGTTCAACAAGGATCTTATATACGAAAGGGGCGTGGCCCTTGGTGAGGAATTCAAGGGCAAGGGGGCCAACTTTTATTTGGGACCATGTGTTGGACCTCTAGGAAGGAAACCGAGAGGCGGCCGAAACTGGGAAGGCTTCGGAACTGATCCCGTTCTTCAAGCTATTTCCGCAGCTCAGACGATTAAAGGTGTACAAGATCAGGGGGTGATTGCTGCGTTGAAGCATTTAATCGGGAATGAGCAAGAGCTTTACCGCATGTACAACCCGTTCCAGCAAGCCTACAGTTCGAATATCGGCAAGTCTACCTAAGTAAACAACAAAACATCATTGGAAATTTGCAACTAATAGGGTAATAGACGACCGAGCACTACACGAATTATACCTTTGGCCATTTGCAGAGGGCGTAAAGGCCGGAGTTGGTTCAATAATGGCCTCATATAACGCTGTACGTTGGTCTATGATTATGCTTCAGCCCGAGCAATTTGTATTGATTGAATTATAGGTCAATGGCTCTGCTTCTTCTCAGAACAGTTATATTCTCAACGGGCTGCTGAAGGATGAACTTGGCTTCCAAGGTCTTGTCATGACCGATTGGCTTGCTCAGATTTCCGGCGTTGCCTCTGCCCTCGCCGGCCTCGACATGTCTATGCCCGGAGATACGATTGGAAACAATGTACCTCTGTTTGGCTACTCTAACTGGATGTACGAACTTACACGATCGGTCCTAAATGGTTCTGTGCCTGTTGATCGATTAAACGATATGGCTACGCGTGTTGTTGCTACGTGGTATCAACTTGGCCAAGATAAGGACTACCCACCTCCTAACTTTTCTTCAAATACCGCGGATCGTGAAGGGCCGCTCTATCCTGGTGCCCTCTTCTCTCCTGTCGGTGTCGTCAACGAATACGTCAATGTCCAGGCCGACCACAAAGTCGTCGCTAAACAAGTGGCTCAAGAGGCGATCACGCTACTAAAGAACAATGGCAGCTTCCTGCCAATATCAACTTCAGCACCTCTCTTCGTATTCGGGACTGACGCACAGGCTGACCCTAAGGGTATCAACTCGTGCACGGACAAGAGCTGCAACAGAGGTCTGCTAGGTATGGGATGGGGTTCGGGATCAGCCAACTACCCCTATATAGACGACCCAATTAGTTCGTTCAAGCGAAAAGCGAAAAACGTTACGTATTACGCTACAGATAGCTTCCCCTCCGTCCCAGAGCCGACTGGGGACGATGTCGCTGTCGTGTTTATCACCTCTGACTCTGGTGAGAATACATATACTGTTGAAGGCAACCATGGAGACCGCGACGAGAGTGGACTTAAGGCATGGCATAACGGCGATGAGCTTGTTCAGAAAGCAGCCGCGAAGTACAGCAACGTTGTTGTCGTTGTTCACACCGTTGGCCCCATCATTGTGGAACCTTGGATCGATCTTCCTTCAGTCAAAGCCGTGTTGATAGCCCATCTTCCCGGACAGGAAGCTGGCGATTCGCTAACTGAGATCATATATGGCGAAGCAGCCCCTAGCGGCCACCTTCCATACAGCATTCCCGTTTCCGAAAACGATTATCCTGACAGTCTCAACCTGGTTGCCACGCCTCTTAGCCAGACGCAGGATACGTACTCGGAAGGCCTATACATCGACTACCGATACTTCAATAAGCACAATATCAAGCCGCGCTTTGCTTTCGGTCACGGCCTTAGCTACGCGTCCTTCAGCTTCTCTAACGCCACCATCACCCGCGTAACGGAGCTATCGGAGGTTCCACCGGCTCGACCAGCAAAGCCCAAATCTCCCGTTGCCAGCCTCAATACCACCATCCCATCTGCGTCGGAAGCGTACTTCCCCGACGGCCTCGACCGCATCTGGAGGTACCTGTACCCGTGGCTGCCCAACGGCGAAGCCGACGCGGCGTACAAGGCCGGCGCGGGCGGCGACAAGAATTACCCGTACCCGGAGGGCTACTCGGACCAGCAGAAGGAAGACGCGCCGCCGGCGGGGGGCCCCAGCGGCGGCAACCCGGCGCTCTGGGACGTCGCGTACACGGTCCAAGTCACGGTGACGAACACGGCCGAGCAGGGCACGACGGGCGGCAAGGCGGTCGCGCAGGCGTACGTGCAATTCCCCGCGGACGCGAGGGTCGACACGCCCGTCATCCAGCTGCGTGACTTCGCGAAGACGCGGGCCGCGCTCGCGCCCGGGCAGAGCGAGACGCTGGTGCTGAGCCTCGCACGCAGGGACGTGAGCGTCTGGGACGTCGCGCGGCAGAACTGGGTGGTGCCGAAGCCGGACGGGAGGTACAAGGTGTGGATCGGGCAGGCGAGTGACGATTTGCCGGTCGTGTGCTACTCGGATAGCTTGGAGTGCGAGACGGGCGTCGAGGGAGGGCCTTCCGTTTAGAGGATGGGGGGTAGTTGGCGCCTGATGAATGAGGACGAGGATTGGAGCGGGAACGGGACGATTGTGATGGTGGAGACGGGGATGGGGTTGGGGATGGGAGGGTGGAAGATGAATGATGTGTTTATAGAGTTATAAATCATAAGGCTTTGTAACTATTTAATATTGTTTCTTGGTATCGTTGCTTAGGCACTTGCCTACCTAATGGATGAATTAATGAATGGGCCGTATATGTCTTGATGCTCTTCTGAAACTTCGTGAAGTGTGAAGTACATACATACCTTGGCTGAGATTATTGAAAATTAGAACCTTTCTGTTTTATATACCTACCTCCTACCTAGGTACACAGCACTGATATCCCTTTCTTGCAACCGTGATGATGCTTTGGGTTAGAGGTTATAGAAACATACCCCTTCGATTTATGATCTAATAAGTGTAACGCCATTAATTCGGAATACACATATCACACAGAAAGTTGCTTTGACGAATTGGCTTCTGAGGTTTCGGGTTTAGAGATGGTTCTTGGAATATACAGTTCTATATGCGGTATATATAATAAATACACCTCCCTCCTCTCCCTTCTCTACCCCGGCACATAAGGACCACACAGCCAAAGCTAGCACCTAATTCCCCCCCCTGGCCTCGCCTCACGCCTTAGTATTCTCCTCCCACGGGATCCTCACAGAAAACCTGGATGTCAAGAACATTTGATCTTCACGTCTTCGACGACCAAAGGCCCTATCCATCCATCCATCCATCCCCATATCTATATCTATACCCCGAGGTAGGTAAATAAATAGACAGGGTAGGGTACCGAAGGGGAAGCACGACGGTATGGAAGACTGGTTACAGGCTATAGGCTATTTATTTATCTATTTACCTATCTATTGCGACAGGCTAGACCTCTTCTTCTCCTTGCGGCGCTGCAGCGTCTTGCGGCCGTTGTGCGTGCGCAGGCGGCTGAGGAACCCGTGGCGGCGCTTGCGCACGAGGCGGCTGGTGCGCGCCATCGTGGGGCGCGGGCCGAAGCGCACCTGCGCGGCGCCCGACAGCGACGGGTGCGAGGTCAGGGCGGTTTTGGGGACTAGGTCCGGGGTGACGGCTCCCGCGGCGGCGGCGCTGGGTTGTGGGGTGAAGGATTGGAGGAGAGGAGAAGTGTTGGGGTTGCGGAAGACGGGGCGCGAGGACCACGCTTGGAGCGTGGGCCGGAGGGTGGGGAGGGAGGAGAATGTTCTAGGAAAGAGAGAGAGAGAGTTAGAATAAAATGTTGGCTCGAAAGGTAGGTACCTAGGTAGGAAGGAAGGAATAACGGTACGGACCTTCGCGTGGCGAGCGCTTGTATGGACGGAGTCGCTTTCGTTAGGACATTCTTGCTGGCGCCGCAAGCTCGCGGCAGCGCGGCTAAAGCGAAAGACCGCATGGCTGTGTGTATATGTGTAAGAGGATGGACCGAGGCGAGAACTTCGTATCGTATCGTATCGTGAGGTATGTATGATTCAATGTTCAACGTATCTTCATGCTCCTCTTCCTATCTGTCCACCTTTCTCAAGTTCTCGGGTAAACAAGTCCTCCTACCCAATCACCAGTATTCGGACCGTCGGGACGGGTTGCAACTGGGGTTATGAGGTGAGCTTGTTGTGGTCGTTCGCTCTCGCGGGGTTTTGCGATGAGGCTTCTCGCGATGCCGAAAATTCGGATAGAGGATTAATTCGGTAGATTTATCGACCGGCCCGTCAAAGTTTGGGTACAGCTGTCGTCTTATCGATAAGAAACATTAGGTACGTACGTACGAAGTATTCACACAGATTGATTGGCAGATTTTATGGCTTCACGGGACTAGGTACGAATTGATGGTGACGCCGCGACGGAAGCCGGGCATGTACATTCATTAATAGCAGTGTTTATAAGGAGATGCAGGCCTAGAGGTCAATATATATTGTGAGAATGCCATACTTATATACTTAATACGTACGTAGAAGCTTGATTCCATTAGGTCCCTAATCATTGCGCAATCGCCAGTTCGAAGCTGAATACCTTCAAAAGCACTTTTTAAACACGGCAAGACAAATCTCTACTTGGGAACTAGGGGACTGATTACATTGTTTAAACGCCCTCGGATGGTACGGATATCTACTGTAACGTGTCAAATGCATTTTATTACGGTGGTAAAAGAGCTACGAAATAATTCCTCTTCCTCATGGCGCTGCTCAAGGCAACGATCATAACGAAAAAGATGTGAAGAAAGCAAAAATTGCGCTCCCTACGATCCACGAGGGATAATAGAAGAGGGTCAGCTCCGCGCTGTGCAATGCAGGCTTCTCCCCTTAAGAGCCCTCATTCTTGAGCGAGGGTTCTTGGAACAAGGTAAGTATGAAGAAGAAAAGGAAAAAGAATTGGGAAGATTGGGGGAGGGTGACCAGATATTTATACCTTTTCTGAGGGCGGTGAGTGGGGCGGGAAACAAAGCAAACAAAGTAAGTGCGGCAGAATTTTCGGAGCAGGCACCTGCCAAGGCAATGATCCAGTTGGAACTTAGCAAACAATCTTTTTGGCAGCTACCCCACCATCGGGAATGTAAAATGGCCTGTGCATACAAATTCAAAGAGAAGGTGCACGTACCAAGTTAAGCACGCTTAAGATGACGCTAACTCGACGTTGTACAAACGCTAGCATTGATTCGGTAATTCAATTTGCTGCTCTCGACGCGTTGCCTATACCTGAAGCGACCCTAGTTTTCGCGTTTAAACGCGTTTTCCGATCCACCAGCTAATCCTGGACCACAGTTCAACTCATCCACTCCTTCACCAATTGACTTCTACTAACCAATGCATATATTGGTAAAGCCTCACATTACTGCAAGAGAGTTGCTAAGTTTGCCTATCTGCATCTACCTACGATCGCTTATACTACATGATATAAATAATCCGTATCGATCCCGATTACCTCTATCAACCCAATCTCAGATAGACAACCAATTTATTAACTTTGGTCCTGCTGTAATGTACTAGGAATAGGGAGCTCGCCCTTGAATCAAATTACCTCAATGCCTTTATTTTCGATATCGCCAAATATCCAGGAGTCACCTAAAACACCGAGAAAAAGGACACACGAGGACTTTGTCGAAACTCCTAGCCAGCTCATCATAGGGGAGCCTTCTCATTTGGAGACTTCGGGAAAACTAGCATCTCCTGAAATGTCTCTTCCTGCTATCAACACTCCCCGTGAGTATTTCACTTCCTTTTACTCTATACCTCGCATATATATCTTAGGTAGTTATTAATACTTATTATATAGAATTGCCTACGTCAATGGTAAAAATGAATGCTGCAACTCCAGGAAGTAGCCCCGCGGCTTTAACTGAAGCCGGATCCAGTCCGGCAATGAGGAACTCACCCTCACCGAACAAGACACCATTATCATCGCCCTCAAAATCAAGCGCCATGCCTACCCAACCCAACCAGACAGATTCTCTTTCTGTCTCTACAACCCAAAACGATCAGGGAGCCAAGCGAAAGCCCCCGTCGACCATCGAGGAAAAGTTAAACGCCGCCAAGCGACAGAAAATAGGGGGATCTAAGGCAGCAGAAAAACTCGACAAGGAAGAGGCAAAGGCTGCCGAGAAAGCTAAAAAAGAGAAAGAAGCCGAAGAGAAGCGTCAAGCGAAAGAGGCGAAAGCGGCTGAGAAGGCGAAGAAGGAAGCCGAGGCAGCTGAGAAGCGCCAGAAGAAGGAAGCGGAAGCCGCTGAAAGGGCTAAGAAGAAGGCTGCTGAAGAGGCGGCGAAAGCAGCAAAACTAGCTGAGAAGGAAGCGGCGAGGCGTAAGAAGGAAGAAGCGCAAGGACGACAACAGAATATGTTAGCGACTTTCGTTCAGCGATCCCTCAATGCACCCCCAAAGAAGACCACCGAGCAGGCCACGAACCTTTCCGCAGAACCCAATGACGCTGCTAGTTCACCGGAAACCAAAGCTAAGCCTGAAAAATCGGCATATGAGCGAGCATTTCAGCCCTTTTTTGTTAAGCCCGACGTGACGCTGGCCCCGCCACCATTTGAAATGGACGAGGAGACCAAAAATGACAAATCCGGAATTCTGGATGAGTATATTCGTGGCGAACGAGGCGAATTCAACCCTAAGCCGTTCAATCCATCAGAAACTTTCAAGCTAGCATTCACGCGGAAGCGTGGCGTCATTCCGCCGAGCGTAAAGAGCATCATGGAGAATGTATATAATGATGCCGAGCGGACAGGTGCAAGAACAGAGTCGCAGACCAAAGAACTAGCCGAAAACGCCCAGGAACAACTCAACGCCATTACGGCAAAATACTTGTCGTTCTACGAAGACGTCAGACCACCATATTTTGGAACTGTTACTACCCCTATTGAGGCTAACAAACTTCGTTCTCTGGCTCGCAGGCCAGTCGGAAAATTCCTCCCACTGAATTACGATTATGATTCTGAAGCAGAATGGGTGGAAGATGACGGTGAAGATCTAGACGACGAAGATGACGATGACGATTCCCATGATGGCGACGGGGAGATGGAGGACTTCCTTGACGATTCCGAGGATCAACCTGCTGTCACCCGACCCAGTTTCCTTGGTGAAAAGGAGCCGATTTGCACTGGCATATGCTTTGAAGATCAAACGAGGGTTGGCCCCTGTGCTACTACATATCAATATCAACTTGAGTTGCTACTAGGTGAGTTCAGGCAAATGATCAACGACGCCCCTCAAACTAATACAGGATATAGATACACCTGAGCAACCCTCGGGAATTGACCCCTTTTCAACTTCCTACTGGCCAGCTCCGGCAAAGAGGGCTATAACAAAGAGCACAGTTACATCTGCACCTGCCACTTCAACATCCATGCCTCCACCTGTTGTGCCTACAGATGCCTTTTCGGCGCTCGGTTCGGGTCCAGCCAGCTCTCTTCAGGCAGCAGAGAGCCAAAATTTTGTTCCGAAGGACGTCTTTGATGAGTTCAGGCGTGCTATCATCAGCGACGAGCTCAAAGAGTTTACTAAGGGAACAATCATAGAGATGTTGACGAAGAAGTTCCCAAGCTGTACGAAGGCACAAGTGAAAGTGACATTGGACAAAGTCGCTCACCGCATTAGTATCCCGGGCGCCAAGAAGAATGTCAAGCAATGGGCACTTCTACCGGGATTCGCCTTGTGATTTTGTTTTTGAGTTCGGCATAGCACGTCCATATTGAGAAGGGCTGGCGTTATGATACCACTGCGTGATAGAAGAGAAATCTTCTGCTCAAGGAAATTCTGCATGGACCAGGGGAGTAGAGTAAACTGCTGCATTGTTGTATTAACAATTGCCCATTGCGCTGTCCGAGGCCCCGGCAGAGGCATTGTTCGAAAGTTATTTCTTCCTTTCCTAAATTATAAAAGGAAAAAAAAAAAGCCCACATCACATCTACTGTACACTTTGTGTTGAGATTGCGAAATCTCGTCGGCGGGGACCAAGTGCGCGCGATCTGGTTTGGCTGGCAGGGAGGGAGAGAGGGATTCGGAACGGCTGGCGGAACTGGTTTCGAGTTTTCGAAGGCGTGGTCAAAATTAATGACACGGAGCGGACGAACTGCTTTCGGTTTCAGTGTGCTTCTTTTTCCTGCTCTTCGGTGACGTGACGTGATGTACTGTATTTGTGTGGTGGGTTACTTTTGTGATTGTGGTGATTGTAAATCATGTTTCTTCGTCCCTTTACCATTGATTCTGAATAAGTTTTGTCAGTTCAGCTTTGCGGTCCGCAGTTGGTTTGATATGGTGATAATCATCGTGGTGCTATTACTTCTAATCAGTTGGGTTATTTGGAAATAGCTTGCCCGTATAAGCTTAAAGAGGTCGGATAAGGACTTGTACGGACTAGCTGAGGTTCTAGGGTAGTAAATAAAGGAGACCGTGTCCATGCTCAATTTTTCAATACCGTAAACCACGTTTATGTACCTGAGGTATAGCAGAGCAGAAAGGGAAGCCGAAAAGGGGTACATCGTTTCCCGTAGACATATATATCCCTCTTCACTAAACTTCCATAACACTTCTTCGGCGGTTAAGGCATCTCGGATAAATAATCTCAGTCTGCCAAATACTCGTGGTAGACAGACTATGTACATTCGCAGGAACATATCTTAATAGACGCTAATGAGGAAAGGAAAGGGAAGGAGACAAATCAGATATTTTCGTCTTCGTTAAGCCTCTCCACCTCGGCTGACACCTTTAGGGCTTAGTTGAAGGTGACAAAACCTCTCTCTCTCTCTCGTGCCTTGAGGCCTTTGCTATGAAGAAGGAGTAAATATATAAGGTAGTGTATATGTACAATAGATCAGACTCTAGTCGAGAGGATAGTGGAACGGTTACATTGGAGTTGACATCTTTGCAATGCCATCTTAGGTACATACCAAATAATTAGCCTTGCGTTCTACGCGATACGTTATACTCCAACCTGATATATCTCAAGAGAGCCAAAACATCCCCTCCCCTTCCCCGTAGATTCGTAGTCGGAGCAATCATACGAAATAAACCAAGCCATTTCTTTTTCTTCCTTTCGGGGAAAGTAAGGCTCGATCGCAGGTGAGTTAGTTACTCCTATACAAACACCTAATGTACCTATACATCCTACTACCTTGGGTAAACTTCTCAACTACGGTTAACTACTCGTGCCCTAAACGCTGTTTGAGGAGGGTCATACATGAACCTCGTCCCGAAAATACAGCTTTACACGGTTTACGTGAAAGGCACTTCTTTTTGCTTTTCAAACCTGAACTTCTCATCTCATCTCATTCATCATACAGTTTAGGTGATTAGCCCCTTCGCCAACCAGCTAGTTCTATTAGTAGTAACGTCCAAATGTTTTCTTTTCTTTGATTTTTTATGATACAACTACCTACTAACCTAACCTACCTAAAGTTATGCCTACCTAACCTAGGTGCTCAACTATACAATACATCAAAGCGTGGAATCATACAGCGGCCCGACGTCCCATCTCATCCCATCTCGTGAGCCTCCCCCTCCTTCCTCACCAAGCAGAGAAAAAAAAGGGGGTTGCATGGTATTTCGTTTCGTTTTCGTTTTTTCCACCAGACAACATTCAGCACCACACACATACATACACGCATGACGAAACAAAAACACCCGAACATATCCGCAAGAGCCTGTTAGAATCGTATGATACCCTCCCCCTTTTCCGTAATGTACACTCACATACATATACACACACACGCACACATATGCAGACGTCACCGACATCTGGAAAGTTTAGTTACACATCATCCTAGACCTGACTCCTGGGGACGAGAAAAGAGAGTAGATCGGAGAAGCCACTTGAAGAGGAAGTTTTTTTTGGCCTTTCGTGTAATAGCTAGCAAAGCAAGCAAAGACAGCGCCGTCGTCGAGCGAGGAGACTTTTTGATGCGAGACGAAGCCCCCAATGAGGCACCAGTGAGGCACCAACAAGTAGCACGACCCAACAAACAATAAAATTGGCCTGTTTCCGCATTGATCAGAACACTTCTACCCTAATACAATTCACCGCAGGTTTTTTTTTCTAAGTCGGGACCGTCCTCACCGGAATGGAATGGATGATGATGATGATGATTTCTGCGCGCGGGAAAAACCATGCATTTTTCGAACGTTCAATTGCTATTTCTGTGACTCGACTAAGGCTTCTTACCCCCTTTTTTTTAAAAAAAAAAAAAAAAAAAGTCGAGCGCATTCTTCCATGATTATACTACGATCGTTGCTCATCTTGCGGCTGACGGTTTTTGTTATTGTTATGGGTCCGCTTGTCGCCGTGGTTCTGCGCCGCCTTTTCGCGGCGCATCTCGTCGATAGCAGAGCGCTGCTGCATACTTGCGTCATGGCTTTTAAACTCGATGCGGGTTTCGGGTGGACAATTTAGCACGCGCCGCATCGTCTCGCTGAGTATTTGTAAGTAAGAGATCTAACGAAAGATATAGCGAATAGACGTTACCGAATCTTGAGGACTTTCTGTCCAGTGCTACGAGTCCAGATGCTCAGCACGTCCTCCCCGTTGCGCATACTAAGTACAACACCGCAAAGCTCGTCGGCCTCGTCCCCAAATTGATCGCCGACGCAGGCCATCAGGAGATCTTCATAATATCGATCAGCGACACCCTTCTTCAGTCGCAGAACCCACTTCCCGCCCAGCTTATTTTCGTCGTCTTCCCATATTGGACGGATACCCTTTTTAAAGAGATGGTAGTCCGATACGGTGGGTAGCGCCGAGGGTCGTTTCAAGTGTGAATAGGCCAACCAGAATTCTTCCGCAGTCTTAACAGACATCATGGCGTGTAATGTCTTGTCGTATTCGATATAACCATTAGCCTTGGTAATGGGCGGCCTGTACCAAAAGACCCAGGTGTCGCGGAGAGGGTGTGTCGTCGCCGCGGACGCCTGCTGAGCGCTCGTCTCAGAAATAGAGCCCATGGAAGGTTTGTTGACGGCGGTGGATCGCATAGCATCTTTCGTCGTCTTCTCGGAGGAGGGAGTCTTAGCACCAACCGCACCCATGGCTTGCTCGAAGGGATTCCCTTGAGACTTGGGGGTTTTGGCGGAACCGAAGGAGGCGAATGCGCCGGATCCGAGGCCAAACTGATTAGACCCTCCGGCGCTAGTAGGCGACGTTAGGGTGCTGCCGGGGGTCGTTGCGCCGAAGGGGTTCGAGCGGCCGTGGGATGAGGTGGCGCCATTCCTGCGTGCTAGACTCGAGAAGTCCCGCGGGGTTGTGGAATTATCGGATTGACTCGGCGTGGACAGAGAGAGACTGGTAACACTACAGGAATAGAAGTGGTTAGTGCTCAAGACGAAGCGGGAATCTCAGCACGGACAAGGTCGGACTCACTTGCTGCGGCGAGTCCATATCGATTCCTGTCTATCCATGTTGAAGTGCTAGCACGTACGTCGGTCGCTCCCAGTAGGACGAGTATGTTGAAACTGCCCAGTACCACCAATACACCGTCTACAATTCGAAGAAAACAAATTCAAACTCGTCAAACCACGCTTTTATGTAATGGTACCTTTTGGAATGCTTCGCTGATATGATACGCCACGTGCGGATAGTTGGTAGTTGGTAATTCGGTATTTAGTAGTTGGTGGTAGTAGTAGTAGTAGTTGATAGTTGATGGCGGGTTGTGGGTGGTTAAGCTGTGCAGTTATAAAAAGATGTAAGTGGATGTGAGTGACGATGATGATCTTGAAGACTATAGGAGGAGAGGCGAGAGAAGTAGAAAAGACTTTCGAAATTTGAGTTGGTACTGCTATACGGTATTTTTAGCAAAGTAAAGTCAATATCGGGAAGAGAGAAATGGATTCTTTGCTTGGTATATTTGTATAGGTAAGTTATTAAAAGTTATTCGAAGAGCTCATTCGTGGGGAAGAAGTTTCAAAGTTCCAACTTTTCCAACGATCCTATGGCGTATAATAAATTGGGTTTAGCTTCCACTTTTTTTTGTCGCTCTTTCTCATTGCTTAACTTCAATTTAGCCACCTGACCGCCAGGTGATCCCGAGTGGCAGCCTAGGCAGGTTCTGCACGGCTCTTGCCCTCTATGGTAATTAAGTCAGTGGAGCCATGCAAAAGTGGAGCCACTCCGAAAAATTCGGGAAGTTTTTAACTTTTTTTTCACATGGCGACTTTTTTCTTTCTTTTTTTTTCTCTCCTTCTTTCATCATAACATTTGAAAAGACCACCAACTCAAATCATCGCCAGCTTGCCATTTTGATTTCCACGCTGCTGACGACTCCGATGTGTGTGTCGAGAGTAACTTCAACGTATCCCTTGTTTAAAACCATCATCACGAGGGCCCTTAACTGTTGGCTACCATGATGCGGTGATGACCTGAAACAAGATCTGGACAGTCCATTACCATATTAAAAAATTGTATAGACCTATTGGTTGGTTTCCCTAATAATGAGGTATAACGGAGTTGTATGGAACTTGTAGGTAAGCTCTGTTTAGTTTCTTGCCGTGTTTTATTTAACATTAGCCCTGATGACCTCTCTTTGAGCCTGGTAATCCAATAGTGCTCAGCCCATCAAATGTGCAATCTGTCGTCACGATAGTCTGCGCAGTGGTTGAGCTTGCGGAAAAATTGGCGTGGACTGAACATTGTGCCACAGAATGTCTACATTGACAGGAATCCGCGCGAATATCTCCAATACTAATAAGAAGATGCAGTATCCAAAACTTATATCGCTGTATCACGTAGTATATAGGGCCAGTGTCCCTTACCTCCTGGCAAACGTACTATAAGATTTTGATACTCTGCGTATGACTATTAATAATCCTGCAAATGGGAAAGATTTAATAAACCAGCAGAGCATATATACTTATCTTGCCCCGTCACATTTCGATTGGATGCACATGCACATACTGGATAAAATTCAAGTAAAATATTCCGTATATCGTAGGCACTTAATTCAAGCTGAACAGTTACGGATGTGGTCAAAATGCAATACCATTCGCGGATCAACCTCTATACGCACCAACCAACTGAGTTCTATAATCGTCCAAGGAAACAATTTGTAGGAAAGGTCATGTCATCCTCCAACACGACGGAAATCCTTCCCCAGTGCATCGCAACTATAATTCTTCCATTTTTTCTTTCTTTAGGATGTCAAACCTCGGTCCTAGACTGTTACTGACACGTGCCGGTAGTCATGTCAACTTGACGAACTTGTATCCACTAGAGCATGTGTGGATTACTCTGCTTGTCCATGCTCATAGCAGTGGCCCGATCAAATAAGCTAGGTATCTATTTACTGGTCCTTGCCAAAGGAGTCGGCCTTGGCACGCAAGTTGGCAGCGGTAGATCCAGACTCGGAGAAGTGTCGTCCAAGCATTGGCTGGAGGAATGATCGGAAGATAAGTTGGGCGCCGCTACGTAACGTTTAGTCAGACGAGGCATCGAGAAGTCATAGAATAAATAAAAGACATACCTGAACATGGGCAGCGAAAGCCAAAGCAAGAAGACGAACTTGAAGGTATAGTAGAAGGGGAACCAGTAGACAACGCTGACAGCGCTCTCAATGACGCTGTAATATAAAATTAGCAATGGATGGTGGTACAAGGGGGGCTGCGCAGTTATTCGCTCACGAGAAGAGGGCAAAGACAACCCAGTACTGAAGCAAGTTAGCCAAGGAAGAAAAAAAAGTTAGTTCAAGTCAATGAAGGGACATACGGTCAACCACTGAGTATCATCAGCCTTGGTGGCAGTGAAAAGAGCAGCCAGAGAGTAGTATCCGGGGACGACGAAGCCGGCGAAGTTGGTTAGGAGTTGACCACCGAGGTTGAAGATAATGAAGAACAAGTAGAGGGAGGCTACGCCGAGAACAGCATAAACCTTGGGAACACCAAATTGCTTTTCGAGGTTGTTGAGAGCAGGGTATTTAGAAAGCTATCTCTTGTTAGTCTTCAGAAGCATGCGACCCGGTCGATACCTTATATTTAGCATAACTAGCTATGATATATGATATATATGATGCGGCGTACCTCACGGTCGAGCTGGGCTATATAGTGCTGAACACGATCCTGTGCAGACATTTTTTCTGATGATCTATTCGTATTTATGCGGTAGAGCTGGAAGGGGGGGAGAGGGGGGTTCGAAGAGAGATGTTTCTGGACTTGGACTTGGAAGTTGATAAAAGACAATATGGGTTGCGCAGAGGCGGGGGAATGAAGCGGCTGCTGATGTCAAAGCAAAGTTAGCTGTGGTAATATTTTAGGGTTAGCGAAAAGCCACCTTGGCTTAATATGTACACGTAGGAATGGGACAAGGCGGCCAGGGATGTGGGAATCCGGAGACTGCCGGACTTACGGCAAGGGAACAGGTGGAGTTTTTGCTATGCTGGTATTTATTTGCTGGTACTATGCTAATATATGTATGAGAAGAGGTATTCGCACAATGTTGGTTGATATCAATTAGTTAATTAACTAAACGTAACTACGTATGCTTTTATAAGCTGTTTTTTTGAAGGTTGCGAACTGGATACTATGTATCTAGTGATGATGGAATTGTAAAAAATCGGGATAACCGAATTGTGGGAAAGGAGAGCAGCAAAATTACGTAGTGGGTAGGATAGGAAGGAAAATGATGACGGAAGGCGAGCCACGGCTGCGAAATCAATTTACCGTAATAGCTAATTGATTGGATTAGGTAGGCCGGATAAGAAGGCTCATCCGCGCTGGTAGGTCATAGGTAAGTACCTAACCTACCTGAGCTCATATACCTACGGGTACCTAACCTTCAGCGCTAAATTTTACGTGAAACATTGTCTCATACGTACATTAGAGGTAGGTTAGGAGGTAGGTATTTAGAATACGTATCTTACGGAGGGATTCTGCGTACCCCGCCCCGGTGATTACAACGGGCAGAGATTGGGATTGTGAGAAATTAGGTATGTGTAGGTACCTGCTATGAAGGTCCAGATATTTAATGTCTTCATTCTCAGCTCTGCTCCATTTGTAAAGCTTGTAAATACCCAAATTGATGAGATTACCCAGGTCCCATCAAGTGTAGGACGCGGTGCTAATTTTAAGGTAAACGGAAAATACATGTATTAGGTCCACTAGGTACCTACTAGCAGGTGCGGCTGCAGCTTTGCATGTAAATATTTTTTTTGTTATTGCTGACACGTGACGCAATTGAACTTAGTGCGGCTTTCTTCAAACTTGTTATCCTCATCCTTGCTCTTTGATTTGTTTACCAGCCACACATAAGTAACCTTTTTACGTGACTTTAGCTTTAGCTTGGCTTCTAATGCTAGCTGCTTAGGTAACGCATACATCCAGCCATCCACAATTGAGCAATCAACCGTTGCCCCGACGAGAGTTTTCTTGTTGTTTGGCTAAGTCGTCTCCGCCATTTTCTGCCTCTCATCCAACAGAATCGTCAAGGGCTTGTCGCTCGGTCTGATGCAGCATCGCGACATTGAACATCTTACTTCATGCACTAAACTCGAGTAGTGTTTTTACTTTATCTTTATTCTGTATCTTTTTTATTATCGCCTCGTTGCGCGCTCTTTTTCGCTGCTACTCGTAACTTCTTTGCCTCTTGTTTATTGTGGTCGCATCTCACTTGTTCGGGGGGGTAAACAACCCTAAGCACATGGAGACTGGTAAGCCCTCCTTACTATTTCCACCTTACAATAAATGCTGGTGGAATATAATATAATGTCCACTCTGATATCACGTCAATTCGATGCTTGGTTGTCCTTTGAAAAATATTTATGTGTCCTAATTATGACCTAGACCCTCAGCCTCTTGAAGCCGGCGCAATGTCGCAGCATAACCAGCGACAGAGAACCATGTCGAGGGCATCTACCGCCTCAATCCACAGCGCCGCGACGCAACCGACCCTTGACCAGCAAGCCTTGATGGCGCACCACGGCAGTTTCACAGATCAGTGGGTTCCGAATGACCACGCACCCCAAAGAGATATGTCGTCAGCGGTTCAACCCATGTCTACCGGGGATATGATGCTTCGTCCTGCCTCTCAGCTGCAAGTCGGACAAGTCGGACAGTCGTTTTCGATGAACTCTAGCATGCACTCCGCCGTTGGGCTTGCTATGCCGTACGCTCAACATCCCAACCTGCATCCTGCTGTATCAGCCGAAAGCTTCGCAGGAAACACGAGTTTCACAGACGCAGAGAGCCAGATGATGGAACGTGATGAAGCTGACGAAGTTGACTCGCTTGCTGGACGGTCACAAGGCGCGAAACCTGCTTCCAGCCGTACCAGCGCCAACAACGAGCTTGAGATGCGCCAGTTGTTTCACGCTAATAAGAACCGCACTCTTGCGGATGTTGCGAAGGAGCTGCACGGGAATGAGCGTGGTCCTAATTCCGAACGCGCTCGTCAGATTTTCGCTATGTTATGGTAAGTTATCTAAGTGTGCTAAGGACAAAGTGTTAGTTACAAGTAGGACGTGCTCTGACTCGACGTAGGATCAACGGTGTTTGTACCAAGGGAAAAGGTTCGGTACCTCGAGGGCGTGTTTATGCCAACTACGCATCCCGCTGCGCGACGGAAAGAATAACTGTCTTAAATCCTGCGAGTTTCGGGAAGCTTGTTAGAGTGCTTTTCCCGGGCTTGAAGACTCGAAGACTCGGCGTCCGCGGAGAATCAAAATACCACTATGTCAATTTTAATTTACTAGACGATCAGCCTACATCCAGAGAAGCCTCTATACAGCCCGCGATCCCCTTCCCGGAACCGGCCCCTTTTGCGCGTTCTTTGAGGTCTGTGTCACCCGCTACCAACTCATTTGCACTTCCTGTTCTCATGCCCAACAGTGCCGCGCAGTCTCAATCGCCCGCGTTGGACGCGCCACATTCAGCTCTTCCGTCGCCTACGCTCGTGCAGCAACCTGATACTCCCGCTGGCTCGCGATCAACGACTTCCAGAACGCACAGCTTATATAACCAATGGGACGTTAAACATCTCGATCAGTTACGTTCATCTAACGCTAAAACAACTATACGCTTAGCATTCGTAGAGCCCGAGCATCCTTCTAAGTCAGCCGGTCCCATTGTTCTACCTAGGATCGAGCCATTTTTACCAAACGGAACGGACCCAGACGCAGCAATGTCTCTGCATGCTCTCTACCGATCCCATTGTACATCGCTAGTAGAATGTATTCGCTATTGCAAGGAGAAGGCGTTCTTCCACCTTTACACATCTTTTCAGGGCACGCTCACCACGCCCGTACAGAAACTCTTTTCTCATCCCAGCATCGCCCCGTGGATAGAAGAGTGTGATTACGTGCTTTACCAGCGCATGATCCAGATCATCTATATCCTCGTTTTACAAGCCATCCCCCAGCCTGTATTGAACGCATTCGAGAAGATATCGCATCAATTAGTCGCCCACATACGCGACTCTTTCCAGGGACAACCGAGACACGTGGTCCAAGCTAAGGAGGCCCCTGCTACGATTTTTGCCGGTCTACTCGATCGCACTCTACGAGTTAACCTTACAGCTCACGCGGCAGCGAATATGCTTTCCATTTCTGCCAATAGGGACCAGATGTATATGGACTGGATGGAGGCAATCAAGGTTCGCAAGCTTGCCGAATGCATCCCCACCAGAGGCATGGATGATCTAGTTGACCTCTTATATCATGAAATCCGAGACTTGATTGATCCCGTCAACATCCCTTGGAGTGAAGAGTGTAAATATATCTACGGAGAGATCGCACTCAACAACAAACGTGGATTACAGCCGTTAAATGACTCCAATGGTGGCTCGGAGTCCTTCCTTGAGCGATGGGTCGACTTCATACTATCGCTCCCGAAACGTTTCCCCTATGCCACGGCGACAGACATTGTTTGGGGTGTGCAGCGCGTTGGGCTGGAGGTCATGCGAGAACTTACTATGCGCCAGAGTATTAGTTTTGGGTCGTGGTGGGTGACGAAGTGCTGGCTCGACGAGATGGTTTCGTTCCTCGCCGAATACGGTGGTTTCATGAAGTCGAAGAATTCACTGCCGCCAGTTGCCAGCGAGATCAAGTCCCAGGTGGATGGTAATAACGCTGCCCTTGGAGGCTCGCGCGTCGGTAGCGACAATCAAGGAGCTGCGCGTGTCTCCCAGCCGCAGCCGGATCGTGCCCCGTTCCCGTCTCAGCTCGAAGTCAACGGGGCAGACTCTCTCCACATGTCAGCGAATCACGACGACAGCGGAATCGGGATTAGAACTCCAGAAGAAGATTTCCCTATCGAAAAATTCGAGTATCAGGAGGAGGGACAGGATCAAAGCTTACATTCTCTCAACTTGGACGAGCCCGTCCAATAGGGTCGGCAGGGGCATCCCGGGGTTTAGAGACTATATATTAATAGTCGGTGTTGGTGTGGTTGTTTTGACTCTTTGCCTCGGGTATGGTATATGACCTACTTCCACGAAGGTATGATGGTATGACCGAACACGATAGACAGTCAGGGCCCCATGGTTTGAGGATTTCGGGGCATGTACTAGGTCGCAACGTTTAGGTGGTAATTTTTATAACGGGCAGGGCGCACATTTTCGAGGCAGGGAAAAAGAAATTTCAGGGTTGGACCGGTACAGTTGGTCCTTGATTTCACCAGGAGAAAGTGCATCTACGGTCAGGATGGAGGTGTCTTTTTTTTTTCTTGGCCCCGGGTGTATAAGGGGCGGCATGGATATTCGCCTTGGTATTCGGATAGGATAGGAGAAGATCCGAAGGCTTATGGCCTGTATGATACCCGTAGCTATTTACGTCTATCCACGCGTAGTCAATTACGCACTGAGAGATTGTTTATACTATGGTTACCTTTTTCTTACGTGTCTAGTAAGTGATGGCCATTGTGTATATATATATATATATACCTAATACCTATATGAGGCATGGCTTACTATGTACATAGTAATATGAGAAAGAAGTAAAGATAATAGATGAGTTAGGTACCTACCTACTATTTTGACGAGACGAGTTGAGATTTTGAAAATGAGTCAAGGTAAAAACGCATCAGATGGCATGTAAGTCAAAACTTACGATCTCAACTACATCAGAACGTAGAAGTAGATTACCTTAGTACGTATTGTACCTGCGAATGCGAAAACGGTATAGGGGTCCCGCCTTTATGCCCCGCAGTTTGACAGACATGAGCTACTAAGAAAAAAAAAACCTACTAGGTACGGGTATCCATCAAGCTATTACCCGGTACCCATGTACGCTGCTTCTACGCATTATGGGACAACGCGAAACAAATACTGATTTTTGATTCGCTACCGAACAGCTGTGAATGACTGTGGCGTGGCACCGCCCGTAGAAGCACCTCCGATTCGGGGCCCCTTTTTAATGAAGACTAATTCAATTTTTATGTTTGAATTCGAAGAGCAAGTGAATACTTGCCAAGTATATTCTTAAAGCATTCAGTCATTGGCTCTACCCGTTTTTTTATTTATTCTTTCTTCTCTCAATTGAAATAAGTAGCTTCGATTTGCATCTTTCATATATCATCAATGCTTCATTTTTCTTAGAACAGAACAGCATTGTGGTTAATATCAGTTACATCGAAATCTGCCCCGCCATCAACGCACATAGATATAACTTCTACATCGTTCAAGCCCAGTCTATCTTATCATAGAGCATCGCCAACGCCGAGGAGAATTTTTATTTCTTTCATTCTTATCTCATAATGGCCATGGACGCTATTCTCCAGGGAAACACCAGCAGTGAAGGCTGGATAGTACAAAAATTTGGAGGCACGAGTGTTGGGAAATTCCCAGAGAGTGTTTGTTATGCACCAAACCCTTTCCTTGCTCAACTCAGTATAGCTGACATTATACAATTTAAATGACTAGATTGCTGAGAATATTGTTCGGTATGAAATTACAAATTGGCTCTTTGAAAAGACATTACTGACTCTATAATAAGAGCCAGCTTAAAGTCGAACAAAATTGCCGTTATTTGCTCTGCCAGAAGTTCTGGCAAGAAGGTGACAGGCACTACTAGCCGGTGAGTCAGTCACTGAATGCTTGACGATTGGGGCATTCAGCCTAATTGATCTAACGTAACATACCGTTTTATATAGATTATTAGAAGTATACAAGCATTTACGTGCCATATCAGCTGCGACAAGCAATGAGGTTACTCAACACGAGCTCCTCGAAAAAGCCAAGCTTGTTATACAAGACATCCGCGTTGACCACGTCGCAGCAGCGCAGAAGTGGATTAAGAACCCCGATCTGCAAAAGACAGTGTCGGTCAACATAGAAGAGGACTGCCAGGAACTAATAGACTATATCATTGCGGCTAAGCGATTCAACTTAGAAGTCAACGCGAGATCTAAGGATCGAGTAGTTAGTTTCGGAGAGAAGCTGAGCTGCAGATTCATGACGTACTTACTGAGAGACAGGGTTTGTCTAACTTCCAGGCAAAGCATCGCTGTATTTAGCTAACATCCCTTATAGCAAGTTGACGCAGAGTATGTGGACCTGTCTGATGTGATGCATTACGACAGTTCCGACCGATTGAGTCCGGCATTCTATAAAGAAGCTGCAGCTATTTTCCGCAAGAGGATAGAATCTTGTAATGAAAGAGTACCCGTAGTTACTGGTTTCTTCGGCAACGTCCCAGGCAGCTTGATGGACGGAGACATTGGACGGGGATATACCGACCTATGCGCTGCTCTGGTCGCTGTGGGACTAAAGGCCCAAGAGTTGCAGATATGGAAGGAGGTAGACGGCATCTTCACGGCGGATCCCACCAAGGTCCCAACAGCAAGGCTGCTCGCGTCCATTACCCCGTCGGAAGCAGCAGAACTTACATTCTACGGCTCGGAAGTCATTCATCACCTGACTATGGACCAGGTAATCAAGGCGGATCCGCCGATACCTATTCGCATTAAGAATGTAAACAATCCACGCGGAAATGGTACTATCGTAGTTCCAGATCCAGTACAATCTCCGGCGCAGAAGATTAGGAGATCCCAGCCCTCCGACTCTCCGTTGCGGAAACATCCTCGAAGACCTACCGCGGTGTCTATCAAGAATAACATCACTGTTATCAACGTACACTCGAACAAGCGGTCCATTTCCCACGGCTTCTTCGCCAAAGTATTTTCAATTCTCAACAGCCACAGGATATCCGTGGACCTTATCTCCACAAGTGAGGTCCATGTGTCCATGGCCATCCACTCCTCAAGTCCGTCCGTACACCATTTCGAAAAAGCCATGGCAGAGCTAGAAGAATGCGGAGATGTTAGTATCTTACTCGACATGGCTATCTTGAGTTTAGTCGGCGCAGAGATGAAGAATATGACGGGTATTGCTGGCCGCATGTTCTCGACATTGGGAGAGCATAGCATCAATATCGAAATGATATCACAAGGTATGTGACATTATGAATGCCGTTAGACATTTTACTAACTATGACAAATTAGGCGCGAGTGAGATTAATATCTCATGTGTTATCGACGCAAGGGAAGCCACAAGGGCCATGAGCATACTGCATACAAATCTATTTACATTTCTCGATTGATGCCTGAGTATGGTATACATGGATGCATTTCAACATGATATACTTTCCTTGTTGTGAGATAGATTACGCATGTACATGCATACTGGTGGTCAGTTAGTACGTCTTTTTGAAAAAGGGGGCTCTGGCATTTAAATTGTCCCCCATTCCCGGAGGTAAAGTTAGGTACCTTAGGTACATATATGTACTTGGCCTCCTAGAAAAGCTTGATAGATATAGAAGCATTGATTTGCCTAAAACATATGAAGATAATCAAGGTGACTTAAGTAAACTCCAAAATTCGTGATAGTCTCGATGTGGTATGGTGTTTTGTCTAACTGCTTAATATTCTACAGAACGATGTTCAATTTTATCTCAATAACGTTTAATTGGTGGTTGGCCATTCGAAAACCTACAGGGCTTCTTCTGTATTGACTACCTAGGTAGTTAATGAATCAATTGAAGCGAGCTCTAAGTAATGGTGTTTATTTTCAGTATTTGCCTAGCTGGGCAGGTTTAAGGTCAGCTTTAGGCGTTGATTCGCTGTTTGCGCCTAGGTTGGTCCGACGGTTGCCGACTTTCGGCACCACCCAGTTGATGTAATAGGGCAGCAGGGGTAAACTTTATCGATAAAGTCAACAAGTTACTTCGTACAGTTTACAGCGCCACATTAAACCTTTCTACTACTAATCCCTATCAACATCGCGATTAGGTACCGATTAGATGCTAACGAATTCATTATCAACAACCATCACCATCACCATCGCAAAATAATATTCCTCTCGACTACGAACTTCTTTCCCTCGCCCGGCAATTCGAACATATATTTAGATTTCGACGACCTCAGCTCAGGCTATATAAACACCGCCAAAATGCCGAAAGCAGAAGTCGGATCAACGAAATATCTTAGCAATAAGATGAAGTCCAAGGGACTACAGCGACTTCGATGGTATTGCCAAATATGCGAAAAGCAGTGCCGAGACGCGAACGCGTTCAAGATGCACACGCAGAGCGAGTCGCACACGAGGAAGATGCTGCTCGTGGGCGAGGACCCCAAGAAGTACATCGACGAGTTCAGCAACCAGTTCCTGAAGGACTTCCTGCAGCTGCTGCGGACGTCGCACGGCGAGAAGCAGGTGCAAATCAACCACTTCTACCAAAACTACATCGCCAACAAGGAGCACGTCCACATGAACGCCACCAAGTGGCACTCCCTCACCGAGTTCGCCAAGTACCTGGGCCGGGAGGGCATCTGCCGGGTCGAGGAGAACGAAAAGGGCATCCACATCGCGTGGGTCGACGACTCCCCCGAAGCCCTGCGCAGGAAGGAGGCCGTGCGCAGGAAGGAGATGCAGGATAAGGGCGACGAGGAGCGCGAGCAGATGATGATCAGGGAGCAGATCAAGCGCGCGAGGCGCGAGGCGGGCGAGCAAAAGCAAGACGAGGACGAGGCGGATCATACGGAAGGCAAAGAACTCAAGAGACAAGAAGGGGAAAAAATCAAACTCTCCTTCGGCATAAAGCCTGCTGCTGCTACCTCTCAACCGGAATCAAGCGCGTCTCCGGAGAAATCTTCTACTTCGGAGACGTTAGCGTCGCCATCGAAAGACGGATCAACAACCCCGCCGAGTCAGACCAGTACTACTAATACAACTAGTACTACAACTACAACCGAGAAGCCTGCTACTGCTACTGCTACTGCTACTGCTACTACTGCCCCTGCTCCCGCGCCGATTTCACTCAAGATGGCAGCCAAGCCGCAGCCCAAGAACGTCTTCGCGGCCGCGAAGAAGAACGCGCTGGCCTCGGGAGCGCCCAAGAACGCGCTGGCCTCGGGAGCGCCCAAGAAGGCGCTGTCGGCCTTCGGGGAGCCGAAGAAGATGAGCGAGGCGGAGCGCATCATGAAAGAAGAGATCGAGCGGAAGAGAGCGCGCGAGAGTTCCGGGGGTAGAGAGGGCTTTTCGAATAAGCGCCAAAGGAATTAAGTGATGTTGGGGTGGAATATTGACGAGGGAAAGGATTAGGACTTGCTGCTTTTTAGGTGATGGCATTGCGATAGGCGTTGGGGAGGTACCTAAGGTATACCATTGATTTTGGGGATTGATTAGGGGTATAAGCATAAGGACCTAAAGCATGGAAATTTGGCATGCTGGGAGGAGGGTTTCTCTCCATGGCGACTTGTATATTTTTGTTGAGGTAATCGTATTGGGGAAGGTATTGTTTTGGTGATCTCCATCGATCAGGACTTAAGAAGAATTCTAGTTTTGTATGTACGTGAACGAATACAATACAATATTTCTTCATGTTCAACCAACATACAAGTTATATCTCAATTTTCTTTTTCCTCTTTTTTTCTTTTCTCTTCTTAATTCTGCGATAAGAAGCGTAAGGCTGCAATTGCGTACATCTCATCGCGGGGGGGGAGCCTTACGTGGGCCGAAAAGTGCGCCGCGTCATCGCTCATGTATGATGCGATTTGAGGCTCCAATCTTGGAGAGGGAGAGGAGACGAAAGGATGGAGGAGAACCCGCTTCCTTGTTACAACGTCACATTCGCAACCGGCCGCCCTTTTTCTTTTCTTTTCTTTTTTCTATTTCTCGGCTTATAGCTTAACCTCCTGCCGGAAAAGTTGTTAGGCCTGAGGAAGCGGTGAGGTGTTGTTTACGGTCGCTCGAAGGAGTCTTGTTTGCTGTGATAAGAAGAGACATGGGATGGGCAATGTATCGTCATCGCGCCAAGAGCCTAATGTATACCACGAGGGAATATACGCTACGTACGTCTGGAGAGGGGAAAGGGAACGGTTATACAGTTAATAATCACCACACTACCATGCGGTCTGGGGTATAGTATAGTAGTAGAGTCATTGTTGGACAACGCAGGTGTAGGAATACGTCTACGTATCTTTACGTGCGTCTATACAGCTGGTTGTAAGAGCAGCATTGGGTCTAGGACTATGGAGTGGCTTACGCACGCTGCGATTAATCGCATGTCGCTTGTGAAAACTCCAACATTGGAAGCATGGTGATCGTGATGATGACGATGATGATGATAGATTGGTAGACAGACTAGTAGGAAATGGGAAGAATGTTGCAGTATACTGACAATGCTGTATAGTCTACGCATTGCTGTTACACAACCTATAGTACATCTACCTCCTGACATAATCTAAACCACTATTGTTCAGAGCTTCTGAGGTTAGACTATCTCGGTATACTGACCTCTTGCGCATCTGATGACGACGGCTTCTAGAAGTGACTCATTCGCACCGAGCAAACACATTTCTCATCATCACGATGGGGTTAAGGAATCAAGTATAAGAAAGGCTTCACCAGGAGAGCAAGTAATCGAGTTCTACAACCTGTTCGTGATATCAAGATTGCTATATACCTAGTTATCTATAGACCAAGGTCATACTTCTACTTCTAGTTTTAATACCAATATACCTCAATGCTCATCACCACCATGTCCGGCCCATTCCCCGTCGAGAACGCCACGGTCCCGTACTGGCGAACCCAGCTACACCACCTCGACTCCCACCGCAGCACGCCCGAGCTCCCCGAGAAGCAGGACATCGTGATCATCGGCGCCGGGTTCGCGGGCGCGGCTATAGCGCACTATTTGCTTAAAGATCACCCCGATAACAAGCCGAGGCCGAGCATCACCATCTTGGAAGCTCGGGAGGCTTGTTCAGGGGCCTCTGGTCGAAACGGTGAGTCCGACCTACTATACTTACTTACAACACCTACTTCGTCCATGATTTTTCAACTGACTAGCCTAATACTTACTAGGCGGACACATCCGGCCGGACCTGTTCGTCGGCCTCGCGGCGTGCATGCAAGCGCACGGCCTCGAGGCCGCGAACCAAGCGGCGCTGTTCGAAGAGGCCAACGCGCGGGCCCTCGAGGCGCTCGTCCGCGAGGACAACATCGACTGCGACCTGCGGGCCGTGACGACCGGCGACGTCTTCGTGGACGCGGCCGAAGCCGCCAAGATCCGGAAGCTGTGGGACGCGATGGCGAAGCTGGACTGCCCGACGCTGGGGCGCGTGGCGGCGCACCTGGACCCGCGGGAGGCGGAGCGCGCGTCGGGGGTCCGCGGCGCCCGCGTCGCGTTCACGTACCCGGCGCACGTGGTCTGGCCGTACAAGCTCGTCATGCACCTGCTGGAAGAGGCGGTAGTCGCGAAAGACGGGGCGGTTAACCTGCAGACGAGGACCATGGTGCACGGCGTTTCGGAGGCGCTGGATGGGGACGGGTATTGGACGGTGGCGACGGCGCGGGGGCCGACGAGGGCGCGGACGGTCGTTTTCGCGACGAATGCGTATACGGCGGGGCTGCTGCCCGAGTACGACGAGGCGATTTACGCAGCGCGGGGGGCGGTGTGTCGGGTTGTTGTTGCGCGGGACGGGGTGGCTGCTGCTACGGATAACAGTAGTAGCAGTAGCAGCAGCAGCAACAATATACCGTTGGGCTCGGCCGGGCTGGAGATGGAGAGCCCGAATACGGTTGATTCGTACTATGGCCTGCGCGCGGACGGGAGTATTTTGGTGGGAGGCGGGAAGAGCGTGTTTATCGACGAGAGGGAGGAGTGGTATAGGAACTACGACGACTCGACGCTGATCGAGGCCACGGTGCCGTATTTCGACGGGTGGGCGGCGAGGACGTTTACGGGGTGGGAGGGGAGGGCTGAGACGGAGAGTATTTGGACGGGGATTATGGGCGTGAGTGCTTCATTTCTTTTCATTTTTTTTTGTTGTACTATAACCACCTCTGATAGATCCAGACTGACACACTTATGTCCCATTCATTACATACAGTACTCCGCAGACGACGCGCCGCACGTCGGCCACGTCCCGTCGAAGCCGGGGCAGTACATCTGCGCGGGCTTCAACGGGCACGGGATGCCGAACGTGCTGCTGTGCGCGAAAGGGGTGGCCGAGATGATCCGGGACGGCCGCGCCTTCTCGGAGACCGGGGTGCCGGCTCTCTACGAGACGAGTGCGGAGCGGCTCCGGAGGATTTCCGACCTGGTCGCGGCTCCTACCGCGGGGAGGGCGCGGGCGGATATCTATCTGAAGTTTTGATGGAAGGGGATGGGATGTCTGGGGATTAATATATTCTTGCGGCACGGAGACAGGGGGAGCAAGGGGTTAGGTAGGTAGCTTTGGGGTTGTGATTAGTTGGAATAGAAGCTTCTCTATATAACTCTTTATAATTGTCCTGTTCACTCGTCGTGTCGTATTGTCTATTGTTCGTCTTGAATTTTACTGCCTGTTGGATAGTCTGGCGATTAAGATCTACATGGTAAAGAGCCGTTTAAGAGAAGATAACAGTTATGCTTGACGAACCAGAGACCCGA
The DNA here is from genome assembly GCF_022478825.1 of Daldinia caldariorum. Classification (NCBI taxonomy): domain Eukaryota; kingdom Fungi; phylum Ascomycota; class Sordariomycetes; order Xylariales; family Hypoxylaceae; genus Daldinia; species Daldinia caldariorum. Next base: position 431,252 of record NW_025953040.1, on the reverse strand, counting down.
ACCGGAGACTTGGAAAGTCGGATATCGGAGCGGACCGTGTTTAAAGGATTGGCAATCTAAAAATAAAGCTTCCAGGGGCTGGACCTTACTACTATGTATGTATTGCGATGTACAGTGTTAATTGGGCATTGAAGCTTTACACTATAGAACTCCACCTGTGTGACCTGACCAATCATAAAAAGCAAGGAATCGAAGCAATGCAAGACCGGTGCAGGCACGGAATCAGGGACCCGTTCTGCCCGGTGCTTTACGTCAAGTTCCATAAAATTTATGTGTGTCAGTCAGATGTGGTGTACGTAAGGGTTATATGTACATAAGGTACTCGCCTACCAAGATTTGGCTATACAGGTACAAGTACTTCGTCTCCGCCTTAGGTATTGAGAAATTCATATCCATGGATACCTAGGTACCTATATCAAATAAGAATAGGTAATTGATTTTATTGCCCACCGGTAAGATGGTGATATAGGTAGTGCATCCCGAACTTGAGAGGTATAAGCTGGATTTGGTCATGGATTCGATTAATCGAGTATTCGGCGTGAGCTGACTTGTCGGATAAATTACACCGACTACCTTAGGTACCTACCTAGGGTAGCGGACATGTCTTTTTTAAAAAGATTCCATATTCCCTCGCGGTTATGTCATTTATTCCGCTGTCCCGCTAACCCAGGTACCTCTTAGCGCGGGTTTGTGCTACCTATGCATTTAGTACCTTTGGCATACAGATGCATAGGTACAGACATAATAGTGTAAGCTTGTATGGGTACATGGATTACATGGATCATTGAACGAAAGAACACGGCCTCAAACGGACGATAGCGATGTACCCAGGGTTATCATATGTATACCTACCACCACCAAGGTAAAGTTCAAGGTAACCTCTTTGTGGATCTGCCACTTTGCCTCAACTTTCCCATTTTTCCTTCTCCCAATTTCTTCTTAAGGAATGCAAATAAGCAATAACGAGAATTGCTCCTCTAAAATGATCATGGGGGCTAGCTTGTAACGAGTCCAGAATCAACGTTTTATTAGTTGTTCTTGTATAAGTGAGTTTGTTCTTTTTTGATTTTTTTTTCTTGGGTGTGAGTCGCGCGATTCATCCGTTTCCCTTGCTATCCGACCTAATTATTTATATACTGCGGTTTACATCGCACTGTTTGCCCCTATCGACTTAGTTTGGTGTTTAGTGTCTGGCATCTGGCATCTGGCATCTGGCATGCGACATGCGATCCCGTTTTGTACCTAATTGATGACACGATACTATCGATACTATCGTGAGCTGCTCGACTAACTTTCGCAGTATCGTTTCCTAATTCTTCTATCTTCCGGGGGGCCTTTCCATTTCCATGCTTATCTAGTTCGCGATCATTGTACACCGAGATGGATGCTCCAAGTGCGACGTGGCATCCGGCTATGATGCCACACACTAATAACGATACCAACAAAATACCAGAGCGTGACGAGACTCAAAATCAAGAAGTGAATGCCCATGACGAATACGCAAATGAGCACTCGGCTCAGGATATACCGAATAACGAAGTAATAGAAGAAGGACACAAGCCTGACCGGCAAAGCGATAGCGCGTTTTTAGACCAATTTAATCATGATGACGCTGGGGATAACGCATGGGATCTTTCCGGGCATTCACCATCTGCTACTGCGCAAGGTGCCGATGATGCTGTTGTACCCGACTACGAACAAGAGCTTGCCCAAGCCGAATCTACTCGGACGAGTAACGCGGCCAAACATTCTAGTAAAAATTCGTTTGCGCGTACCGTGTCTCACGAGGTGAGCTTTAATGATGACGACGAGAGCGAGTTGAGCTTGCAGCGATCGGACACAGACCCTTTCAAGTTCATGCCACCGAGCGAGAGGACAAACTCATTTCCTGCGATACCCCAAAGAGAGGATGAACCCGAGGGCGAATTCGATCATCCACCCCCTTCAAATCAAGCTCAAGATATACTGCATGATTTGGAGGAGGACGATTTAGATGTTCACCCAATTGTACAGTCTGCATTGCCGGACACTCTTGGCGAAGATCAAGACGTTGACGACGAGGCTGGCGCAACAGGAGGCTCGTCGCAGCAATATGTTGGCGGGGAGATTGTGGGCGCTTCAGAGGAGGAATCAGACGCTCGATTCGAAGAGGGGTTACCGTTAATTCCGCAGAATGAACAGCATGATATAGAAAGCCATCACAAGTCTCCAGCTCCGGGTCTTCAGGATGCCTTCGCGCAGGATGATGAAGGGGGCGACGACTTTTTCAGCCAAGTACCTACGAGTACATCCCATCTAGAAGGAGATGCTAGTCTCGAGCACACCTTACAAAGGAAATCTACGGCTATGGTAATGGGACAAGTCGCAGACCCAGCGACAGTAGAAGAGTCAAACTCAGAGCTCCCATCTCCTGTTAAGGATGCAACGCCCGAAGAGCCAGTGAACTCAGACACGCCTGTACAGCATGTCGCGAACGGTGATTCCGAGACCAACCCAAAGGTGGGAGCTGAAACTCAACCCGACGCTGCGGATATTGACGCGAAGTGGGCGGCTGCTTTTGACGACGACGAGGATTTCCTACTAGATTCAACTGCCGAGACCAAAGAGCTTGATCCAGCAGATATCTTTGGAAGTGATGATGAAGGGTTCCTCGAAGATACGGTCGAGCAGCCGCCAGCTGCACCGGCGGTGTCGGTATCTCAACCTACTACAGCCGCGCAGCCTCAGCCAGCGGGCTTCAATGGCCGTTATACCCCTGATATCTTCCAGCATCCGACGCAGTTGAATTCTAACCCTTATGCACCTGCCCCAGTCGTGGGTCAAATGCAGTCGCCGCAACTTCCTGCCTATGCCTACCCGGCCTCGGCTCCTCCTCCGACAATGGGTGGATTTGCGCCACCACCTAAGCCAGCCGTACCTAAAGCTCAAAGTTTTGCTGATAAGGCCAAGGGTGGATATACCTCACCATATGACCTTCCGATGGAAGTTGTCAAACCGAAGAAGCGGACAAGTATGCAGCAGCTTCCGCCAGCAAATAATGCGTCTCTTGGACCTCCCGCTGCTCCCCCGAGAAGTGCGAGCATGTATGCTCAGCCACCACCGACGGGAGGCTCGAACGCGAGTTTATCACCTCCTAGTTCAAGCCACTCAAGCCAAGTACCACCGGCAGCGACGGCATCTCAGAGGTCTACTCCTCAGTTAAAATCCAAATCTGGCTTCTTCGAGGATTTGCCTATAACGTCGAAGCCTCGACCAGCATCGCGACTAAGTCACCTTTCTGCGTCACCTCAGCTAAGTCCGCGTGGGCAGCCGCCACACGGCCCCCCTTTAACATCACCCACTTCGCAACCTCCATTTTCCCCCCAAGAGCAACCAGCTGGTATTGCTTCGTTGGTTGCGCCAGAACGTGTTAACCCTTACGCCCCAATTCCATCTAATTCGCTACCTGCGCCAAGTGCTCCGCCTGCCGCGACCTCAAGATACTCTCCCGCGCCGCCTCAACTGTCGGTAGCAAATGGAGTCCCACCGCCTGTCTCTAGTCGTTATTCTCCCGCTCCGCCCTTAGTACGGTCAGGTAGCGGTGCATACGCGGCTGTTCCACCTCAGATGCTCGCACACCAACCGCGAACCTCGAGTCCCCTTGCCCACTCTCACTTTGAAGTCTCGCGTGATAAGTCGGTACCGAGTCCTATGGCCGGCGAAGGCACATCTGAACGTCGAAGCAGCTCATCTCAATATGAGCCTCGCCTCACAAGAGTGCCCTCTTTACCACCAACTCAAGAGGTTGAAGAGGATCAATCCCTGCTACAATCTCCGCCAGTTGCGCCCAAGGCTCCGTCCGAATCGAGGTATAGCCCAAGACAGCCTAGGGCTACACCCCCACCTCTCGGCTCTCCTGCTTATAACCCGATATCCCCCCCTAAGAGAGCGGTATCGAACTATGTGCCAATGTCTCCTGCATCTGCGCCGCACAAGGAGGTCAACTTCGTGCCACCACCTCGATCCCAAACCCAATCGCCTGGGGCTCTATATGGAAACCGGGCTGGAACAAGACTAGTTGATCCTGTCCCTCGACCGTCGTCTGTGCAAGGTGCTTCTTCTCCACGAGAGATACAACATACGGAGGCTGTTCGGCCAACTACTAGAGCTCGGGGCATGTCTCAGCATCTCAATCTTGTCCCGCCAACGGACGGTCGGGAACAAGATCCCCTGAGGAGATGGCAAGGCTGTCCTGTCTTCACATGGGGCGTGGGAGGTACGGTTGTGACCTCTTTCCCGAAAGACGTCCCTCGGTATGGTATAAGTCAAGCGCTTCCAATGATTGTACGTAGCCCGGGTGAGGTGAAGGTACGACATATGAAGGATCTTCAACCGCTGGAGGAGCGACTAGCCAAATTCCCAGGGCCTTTGAGGGGCAAGTCGAGGAAGAAAGAAACTGTAGCGTGGTTGACGGCTGGTATTGACACCCTGGAAAGGAGCCTCCCAAACCTTTCGTTCTTACACCACGTTTCGCATGAGGATAAGAGAGCTGTCGAGCGGGTACTATTGTGGAAGATCCTACGTGTTTTCGTTGAAAATGACGGTCTACTCGAAGGAAATCCCACAGTAGAAAAAGCTGTCAGAGAAGTCATCTCGCCTGGTCTCGACACCAATAATCCAGAGCTTGCAGCTGCGATTTCCACCGGAGCTGATTTGACAGGGATTTCTTCAACTGTAACCACTATGCAAGCGGACGCTGTCGATTCTACGACCGTCGAGCAGATCCGGCACCATCTGTTGTCCGGCGACCGGGAGAAGGCCGTCTGGGCCGCGGTGGATAAGAGGCTTTGGGGTCACGCGATGCTTATTTCAAACACGATGCAAAGCCCGGAATTATACAAAAAGGTGGCGCAAGAATTTATCAAGAAGGAGGTGAACCATCCGGGACATGGAAACGAGTCGCTCGCTGCTCTTTATGGCGTTCTGTCAGGTAACTTTGAGGAGTCGGTAGACGAATTAGTCCCGGTTCATGCGCGGGCTGGCCTTCAGCTTATATCTACTTCAGCTGCCGTTGGTGCAACTCAAGATGCACTGGCGGGTCTCGATAAATGGCGCGAGACACTTGGCTTAATACTCAGCAACAGGAGTTTTGGCGATGCTCAAGCCTTAAGGTCACTTGGTAACTTGCTCTCTGGATACGGAAGAGCGGAAGCAGCTCATATCTGCTACATTTTTGCTAGGAATTGTGCAGTTTTTGGAGGGCTTGATGACCCGAATGTTAACTTCGTCCTGGTCGGAGCTGATCATCGTCGCCAAGCCGACCAGTTTGCAAAGGAAACAGAGGCCTTACAGCTTAGCGAAGTCTACGAGTACGGACTGTCTCTTGCGGGTGGTTCGAATGCTGTACAAAGTTGCCCACACTTGGCTGCTTACAAGCTTCAGCATGCCATGACTCTCGCTGAATACGGATTTAGAGATAAGGCCTTACAATACTGCGAGGGTATATACAACGCAATTACTGCGCAAACAAAGAGGTCACCTTACTACCACCCTGTTCTGGACTCCGCCGTGGATGACCTTATGAGAAGGTTGAAACAGGCTCCAAAGGAGGAGTCGTCTTCATGGATCCCGAAGCCTAGGATGGACCAAGTATCTAACAACATGTGGAGCCGCTTTAACAAGTTCGTTGCTGGCGATGATGACGAGGGTTCCGGCAATGCCGCGTCGGGCGAGGCCGGTGCCGAATCTGGTCCGTTTGCTCGTCTTGCAGGCGGGACGCCATCAATTAGTCGGTCCCCATCCGTCACGAACTTCGATGTGTACGGAAACGGAAATCTATCTCCTACCCTCCCGGCTAACAAGACTGCTTCCCGCTATGCGCCAGGAGCACCTCAGTCTTCGGGTAATCCATACGACCCCAGCACTTCTTACAACCCAGCACCTAGGTCTTCAATGGAAAGGACGTCGGGCGAGATTACACGAAGCTCTTTTGAGCTACCAGCAAGACGAGGATCAGATATGCAGTCTGCGTACGGAAGTCCTTATGCCCCCTCGCACTATTCAACTACCTCGGCATATCAGCCTTCGGTCCCAGCTGCCTCACAAGCATCTCCGTATACACCAGTCTCTCGAGAATCAGACTCAACACAAGCTAGGGGCATCGGAATTTCATTCCCGGGTTACAACCCGTATGGAGGCGCACAAGCCTCGCCGAATCCCGATGTTTCTCAGTCCCAGCAAGTCTCGCCTACGGAGCCGAAACCAGCAATCTCGGCGAATGATACAAGCGCGACGCAAGGCTATCAACCTCCTTCATATGGATACGAGTCACCATCAACCAATACTTACGAACCACCAACTACTCAACCTGAAAGTCAATCTGGCGGATACGAGCCACCTTCATACCAACCATCTAGCTTTGAGCCCCCATCCTACGAGCCGGGTCCAGCTGGTGACGAAGGCGATTCTCCTTCTGAGCCAAAGCCCAAGAAGAAGAGCTTCTTCGACGACGACGAGGATGACATTCCTGCTTTGAAGCCCCAAGGAAAGAGCAAGGAGGAAATAGACCGGGAGAATGCGGAGATGGTTAGGAAGATTGCCGAAGAAGAGGGTGAGTACCAAAATAACAATATCCCTTGTCGATATGGAACTAACAATGTTTTAGAAAAACGTGCTGCAGAGGCAAAATCAGCTAAGAAAGGCTGGGGCTTCGGAGGTTGGTTTGGCGGTGGTAGCAAAAAGGAGTCGCTCGAGCCAGCCAATAAGCCCATCAGGGCCAAACTTGGCGAAGCCAGTAGCTTCGTATATGACCCAGAACTCAAGCGCTGGGTCAACAAGAAACCAGGAGCAGAGAATACTCCTGTTAAGGCGGCAACACCGCCTCCTCCTCGCGCCGCTTCTCGCAACGGTACTCCCCCACTACCGGGATCTACATCCGCTCCTCCTGCCGGCCCTCCTCGTGCTCAGCTTACACCTGCACCTACCCTCCTAAGAAGTGCTATGTCTCATGATAACCTCACGGTCCCCGGTGGCGCACCGCCTATGACGCGGTCCGTCTCGGGTCAAAGCATTAATAGTGCCCCAGGCGGGCCTCCCAGCGCACCGCCTAGCAGACCGGCTACCAGCCTAAGTACCGCAAGCAGCATCGATGACCTGCTCGGAGCGGCTGGGCCGAGGAAGGGACCCAAGAAGGCGAAGAAGAGCGGGCGCTATGTTGATGTCATGGCAAAGTAGAGAAGAGACGAGATTCATTGGATGGTTATAAATGATTGACTGCGATACACACATGCACGCATAACGGAAGAGACAAACGGATTGGCACGGGCGCAGGGCGCAAGATTTGCATTAATACACATCTGCTACGACTCAGAGCTCGAGCACGCGCGTGCGCGCGCGCGCTGCCGGCCTGTATTATATATATATATATATACCTAGAACTTCTTGTAATAAAACGACGACCGGGACTAATTTTAGGTTAGTATGTGTGCTGAGAGAAAGAATGGATGATGTTTCCGTTTCTGGGTTTGCTTCTTTACTAGGTACGCTTTGGATATGTCCTATAGATTCACTTAACCCCCCTTAGGTACCCAATTACCTGACCTAGTACTTGGGAGGGTTAAGGTAATAATTAGAAATGAGAGAATGTGATACCGTATATGAAGTTTTGAAGGGTTGAAGGGTTGGTGTCGGGAATAAGGATAGTTTGTATGTGCTTCCCATGGGTTGTCCCATGATAACATGTATAGTATGTACTTATACTTCTAATGTCAGTAGACCATGTACAGTAAGTAACCTTACCTCTACATCGACAACTATTACAATGATTCGCCTATGACATTGATCCTTTCTCCCTCTCATTAGATGTCATCATGACAGCGTAGGCCCGAGCATAAAAACTGGCGCTGCGATGTTCGTACTGATGACGCGCTCTCGGCTAACGGTGCCGACGAGGTGTATTAGTAGACAGGTAGGTTAGGTCTCTGTATTCTAGTAGACTGAAGCCGCTGCTTCTTCTTCTTCTTCTTTTTCCTTTTTATCCCCTTTTCTTTTCTCCCAAGGTGCCTCAAGTACTCTTCCCAAGGTAAGAAAAAAAAAAAAAAAAGAACAGCCTACCTCATACAGACTTACAACACAACATGACGTCCCAACCCCTCCCCAGCAGCAGCACTACCCGCCCGAACACGGAGAAGTACTCGGACCCGGACCCCCTCGCGTACGAGGCCCAGGTCTACCAGCAGGGCCTGCGGTACCAGCGGCCGCCCTTCACCTTCAAGCCGCTGGAGTGGGAGCCGCTGGCCGCCGAGCGTATGTCGGCCGAGACGAGGGGGTACGTGCTGGGGTGCGCCGGGACGGGGGAGTCGGCGCGCAAGAACCGGGAGGCGTTCGGGAGGTGGTCGATCGTGCCGCGGCGGCTGGAACTAGGGGGGGGCATGACGTCGTCTCCTCGTGGTGGCGGCGAGGAGAAGGACGTGGGGAAAAAGGGAGACGTGTTCCCGCGTCTTTCCGTCCGCCTCTTCGGCCGCGAGCAGCTGCTTCCGTTCCCCATCGCCTGCGCGCCCGTCGGCGTCCAGAAGATCATGAACCCGGACGGGGAGCTGGCGACTGCGCGAGCGGCGGCGCGGGAGCGGGTCCCGTTTATACTGAGCACGGCGAGTAGTGCCAGCATCGAGGACGTGGCGAGGGCGAATGATTCGGGAGTGGAGCAAGAGCAGGAAGGAGGGGAGAAAGGAAACGGAAACGGAAAACCAAAGGCGGAGAGGTGGTTCCAGCTGTACTGGCCGGCGAGGGAGCACGACGATATCACAGCGTCGCTGCTGCTGCGCGCCAAGAAGGCTGGGTATAGCGTGTTGGTGGTTACGCTGGATACGTCTATCTTGGGGTGGAAGCCTGGCGATATGGATAATGGGTGAGTTTGTTGAATCCCCCCCCTTTTTTTGGTTCTTTATTCGTGGTTATATACCTTATATGCAGTATATACTATACACCATCACCCCTATTTCTTCTTCTTACCTTTACCTTTATATCATTAGCCATAGTTCGTTACTATAATAAAAGAAGTTATCAGCAGCAGCTAGTTTCCTGACAGCTAGCTCGGCAGATACAACCCGTTCCTGCGCTCGGACCAAGTGGGCGTGGCCATCGGGCTGTCGGACCCGGTGTTCCAAGCGCACTTCCAGCGGAAGCACAACGGGCTGTCCGTGACGCAGAAGCTGGGGGCCGCGGCGGCCGAGTGGACGCGCACGATCTTCCCCGGGACGACGCACGCGCTGTCCGACGTGGCCTTCCTGCGGGAGCACTGGGACGGGCCGATCGTGCTCAAGGGCATCCAGAGCGCGGCGGACGCGCGCGCGATCGCCGCCTCGGGGCTCGTCGACGGCGTCGTCGTGAGCAACCACGGCGGGCGCCAGGCCGACGGCGCGGCGAGCTCGCTGGGGACGCTGAGGGGCGTTGCGCGGGCCGTCGAAGCTGTTAACGCGGAAACCAGCGGAGATGGAGGGCAGAAAGGAGATAGCAAGAAGAAAAGAAAGGTCCAGGTTCTCTTCGACTCCGGGATCCGCAGCGGCGTGGACGTCGCGAAAGCGCTGGCCCTCGGCGCGGACATGTGTCTGGTCGGCCGGCCGTTCGTGTACGGGCTGGTGCTCGGCGGCGAGGAGGGGGTCGCGCACGTGCTGCGGAGCTTGCTGGGGGATCTGGAGCTCACGCTGCATCTGTCGGGGATAAAGTCCGTGGGGAAGGAGGATTTAAATGAGAGCGTGCTGGTTAAGGAGGATGAACTGTTTTAAATGTGTGTGTGTGTGTGTGCTGTGAGTGGGTGAGTGGTTGGTTGGATAGGGATTTATGTATAAAAAAAGGGGGGACGTGGAATAGGGGTGGATTTCAGATTGGGAAAAAGTGAGGAAATAGCTTCATGCGCTTAAGGCTAGCTAGAAAATATATTTATATTGTGATACTTGACTTTACAGAGGTATAATATAACATGTCCTAAGTATAGGTAGTCTTCAAACAATAATAATGCAGACCTCTTCGACGTTTAAGGGGTGCAGTGCAAGTAACATCGTAACGAATAGGCAGAAATAGGGGGTGCCTAAACCCAACCCGGGCCAGCTACATATGATTCCCCATTTCGGACCTCCCAATAACAAACAGCCTGGTGGTGCAGTGGTAGCACATTCCATCATTACGCGCTTCTGAAGGAAAAACAAAAAAAATAGTACTCAGATGAGAGGTCGAGGTTGGAAAGACGTGGGTTCAAATCCCACCCGGGCTAATCTTTTTGCTCTTCTCTATTTTGCTTCAATATCCATTTTCCCTTTTCCCCAAACCCCAGCTGTGGTGAACTAGCCAGCCAGTTCCGCGGAATCATATTGCAAGGCGAAGTTCTCCTGGTGGGATGGATGCACTGGGTAATGGCGTTGGTGATATTATGAAGTTGTCTCATTGCTATAGTGTAATAGGTCTTAGTGGTTTAATATGTCAGGCTTATAAATATTATTTCTTAAATCTCTCAGGGGAAGTCAAGTTCATTGCTATACTTGATACTGGGCAGCGAGGCAAGTATATCGCAATAGCAGTCCAAGTCTCACTCCCACCCCTATCTTCAGATCTGCTAGTGTCCACTTATAAAATTAGTTACCAGCATTACTTACTATATTTCCAGTTCGCTCAATGTTCAAGCATCCTGCGCAGCAAGAAGCTCAACCAAACCGAACAAGCTTACAAGTATATCAACACCCAGCGTCGTAAAATCACCATCATCACCCATCTCACACTAAGGTACAGTTACTAGACAGCTCAATAAGCAAAATTATTAAGATATCCCTTGATCGTAGAGCCTACAACTACAAACCTAGGTAATATACTATGCTTATGTACGTCCCGTTTTCTCTCACGCTTCCCCCCTCTCCCTTGCTCTCTTCCAACTACCTAAGTAAGGTAAAAACCTTCATCGGTCTTTATAAACACGCCCATATCTTCTGACATGAGAGAGAAAGGTTCGGCCGGTCGGTCCTAAGAACTCCGCCCTCCCTCCTCTCCTTTTTCCTCCGCTGACAAAGGAAATTCTGGCCTGGTCTGGCCCTGTCTCTCTCTTCCTTCGCACCTCTAATAGCCCCCCCTTCTCTGATAGCCTGGTCCAATTTGCCGCCAAGCCAAGTGTAAAATTAATACACACCTATCGAAGATGAACGAGGTTGTAAATTCGCCTGTGGCGCAAGTGCAGTGATGTGATGGAATCGAATAGTGGGGTTTGCTTATATGCGTCAAAAGTCTTTGTCAAACGGAGGTGCCGGTTCCAGAACCGGGAATTATATGACAAGATTTATTATCCGGCCTTTAATCGTACATGAGCCTCGGTTCTGAATTGCTTTATAGTAGCCTCGCAAATCCGGCTGTCGGTGCTCTAGACAGAATTCTCTCAGGGTTGGCTGCGTAATATATCGTAGACATTATATATCGTATTAGTTGGATGAATAAAAGTGGTGGGGTTCCATTCAAGACTTCTCAGTGTCCTTTTCTACTTCCGCGGTGACTTCAGCAGGGGTTTCTTCCGGTATAGTTGCTTCGGGTGCGGATGCTTTGGCTCCCTCATCCGCTTCGGTAGTACTGGAGTTCTGACCGGAGCCGCCCTTTAGCCGCCGTCGTCTAGCCCTCCTTTCCTCCGCCGCCGATTTCCTCAGGCTATCTCTCTTCTCCGGATCATTATCATCTGCTCCATCACCGCTTCTCATATCTTGCAACAGCATTGCAGCTCTGTGGGCTAGACCATCCTCCCCATCTTCAGCCGCTGGAGGAGCTTCGCTAGGGGAAGGGAAATCCGGGCTAATAGGGTTATTATCGGGATCCGCAGCACCGTTGATGGTCTCCTTGTTGAGATTGGCTTCGGCCTCTGGTATCTCGTTGAGGTCGGGTATTTTCTGGCCCGACGCGATGCGGACTTGATGACGATCCTTGAGACGTGCACGCCTTCTTCGGTCTCTTTGATCTCTCGTTTGCGGCGCCGCAGCGCGTAACTTCTCTAGAAGCGAGTCCATTGCACCAGCAGAAGCTGGCGATGGCGGACCGCTCTCGACGGCTCCCGTGACCCTGAGCTGACCATGCTTTCGTTTCATGCTGGCTTCGTTTCTACGTCTCGTCTCCTCGTATTGTACGTTTTTCTCTCTGCTCTTCTTCCACTCTTGCAAGAAGGTGGCTAACTTGGCGAAGAAGTCACGGCGGGCATTTTCATCCTTCGGATCTTCGCCATAGAAAACCATAATGTCATCGTATGTGCGGACCATCTCTTCCAGGTACAAAGACATCTGTTCTGCTTTTCGACGAGCATCCTTCATACACCGCTGGACGACTTGCGAGACACGGTCCTGAGGATGGAACTTCTTAGGGTCGCTGAGGTTGCCGCTGTCTAGTGACCTCTGTATGTTACGAATGTTATCCACGTATTTCTTAGCGTCTGCTTGTAGTTGTTCGATATTGATCTTCTGAGCGGTGATGACGGCTTGAATATCGGATGTGAAACCCTCCCATTCGGGATACTGGTTGCGAACGATACGCTCCACGAGATCAGCGAGCGTCGACTGGTTCTTGTCATCCTTCACCATACCCAAGCGGGCGAGCGAACTGAGTTTGAAACCTCGCGCTTGCTTGTTGGCGTCATTCATGTAATTTCCAATATCCAGAATCAAACCGAGCACATTCATCAAAGAGACCGAGTCTCGTAATGCCTCTGACACTGACACGACTTGACGAATCTTCTCGTTGATCTCGTCGTAGTCTGCCTCGTAGCTCCTCGTCAAGGCCAGCGCACGTATTCTGCTCTTCCAATAATGGTGTAGTTCAAAAGCGGTGTACAAGTAGATTTGATCTTGCCTGGTGAGTTCTTCCGGATCCTGTTCACGATTTTCCTTGCTAGCTTCTGGACCAGTCCAATCTTTGCTATATGGCGCCATAAGCTTCGCAGTGTTATCCGGAATATTGCATAGATCATCCTTTAGGAGGAAATCCATGACAACAGGGTTGTCAAGAATTTCCTTGTCGCACTGAATGATCATTTGGACGATCTTTTCTACAGAAAACTGTGAAAATTTGGCAAAGGCAATTTCTAGAATAAGTTAGCATTTCGTGAATATCAGCCCTAATATGGAGAGGAGCTTACCATAAGCTTTCCGAAGGTCGCTAGAGATAATCTGCTTCTTGTCGTCTTTCTTAGAGCTACCAACACCAAGCTTCTTGATCTCTTTAGCCATGAATAGCTTCTCAACCTCATCAAGGATACCCTTCTTGCTAAGCTCAGCATACTTCTCTTCTCTTGCTTCTGCGGATGGTGCGTGCGCTGCCCAGTGACTGGTTTCAGGCGTGTCAACCTTGTCCCAGTGGAGGGCCTTGAGCTTCCTCTTCGGCCTGACAACAGGGAGACCGATTGTAGGAGCCGGCCCAAAGTTATTTTGCGCAGAGAGGAAGTGGCCGGACATGGCACCAGGCATTGGCGGAGGAGGAGGAGGCATTCCTCCAACAGCACCTGGCATAGGAGGCGGCGGAGGCGGAGGAGGTGGACCACCTGCAGATGAGGGCGACAGCATCCCTGGCATCGGGGGAGGTGGCGGAGGAGGCGGGGGTGGAGGAGCGGCTCCCGGAATCTGGCCGGGCAATGGAGGTGGGGGCGGAGGAGGCGGTGGCGGTGGTGCTCCGGGAATTTGACCGGGCATCGGGGGAGGAGGTGGAGGGGGTGGAGCAGCCGTATCGCTAACTTGAATTTTGGGCGGTTCAACTTCTCCCGGAGTGATAGGTGTCTCAAGGCTTGGGTGAGAAGGACCGGTCGTCGCGCCATCTTCGGAGTCACTGATTTCATCCCTCCTCTTCGATTGGATCTCTGACATAAGGCTAGCGGCCTGCTTGGGATCCATAACCGGCCTTCTGATTTCAACGACTCTTGGCTTCTCGTATACGATATCGTCTTCACCTTCGGTAACACCTTCGTCAGCGCTAGAGACATGTTGTCCTGCCGAGCTGACGGGCTTCCTGGACAATCTTGTGTGTCTATTGACTGTCCCAAGCATACCAGACGACGGGAGTCCTGCACCTTCCGGCGCTTCAGGGTAGCTCTCTGCATAGCCTTCCATTTCCTCACGTAGAGCACGCAAGCGATCTGAAGGACCAATAGTATCGCCCCAGACTCTACCCTCGAGTTTGTATTGGGTCTTTTGCCGTTCGAGCTGCATAGCAAGCCGGTCCATAAGCTTTTCTCGATCCAAAATACCTTGCATTCTAGCCGGGTCTTCGTCGCCCATTTTGCCTCCGGCGTTGCCCTTGACAGCCTGGGAGGCGGCCACGTCTTGAGCATCCCTGAGCATAAGATAAAGCTCTCTAGTTTCTAACTCGTACCGCTGCGCTTCCTTAGCACGCACCGTCTGCATGTTCTCGATCTCAGCCTTAAGACTATCTGCTTGACGCTTCTGGGCTTCAATGAAGCGGGCTTGCTCATCTAATTGTTTCTGTAGCTTAGCAACAAGACCATCCGCACCTAATTCTAACTGAGCTCTCATCTCATCCCGTTCTGCCATGGCAGCATCGGCGATCTGCCGGGCCTCCAAGGCCTCATCTAGAGCTTGTCTGGCCTCAGAATCCGTGTGTAGCTTATCTAAGAGACTCTGCACAGTGAAGTTCAAGCTTTGCTTGAGGTCCATGTTCGGCAAACGCCGATCCATAGCCACATAGCTTAGCATCGAGTCAACGAGCTGAAACATACGCAACCGTTCTTCCCCGTCGTTATCTCGGATCAGAAGCAGGTGCTGCAATGCCGATATGAAGTAATCATGCGTCTTGGAGCCTTGAAGTCGCTGCTGAATGGCGTCTACGATCTGGGTCGGATCGTTGAGGTCCTTAACCTCGCCTTCGACGCTGTCCTTCATGCTACTGTTCTCCCGCTCGAGCATATCCTCATAGTCTATAGCCTCATTTGTTCGGAACCGCTCGACCTGCTTGTCTATCAAGTCATATTGGAACGCCTCCATCTTTGTGAGGATCCGCTTGATCCCACAAGCACCGAACTGCGCCCTGATATGCATGCGTAGCTGGAGGTCATTCTCGGGGGCATCGATGATCGAGTTGACGAGGATGAGCGTGGCAACTGCGTATTCCATCAAAAGATTCTCCATGCCGATACCGCCGCTGCGGACTTCGTCGCTGGCTCCGACAAGACTGCCCATCTTCCCTCGCCCGTCTACGGTAACCTCCACAAGTCGCATCCAGGAGTCGAAGCGTCCATTTTCGTTTTGTTGATTCTTCACTACATCCATCGCCTGGATCACCTTTATGTGACCCTCGCCACTGTCCCAGTGGCATAGGAAGGATAATACATCGCTGACAAGTTTTCGTGTCGTAAGTCTCGGTGAAATGAGCGATGTGACGAGGGCCACGACTACCTGCTGATGGGCGAGCGCATCATCGGCGCCATATTTGTTGTTGAGTAACGCTTTAAGACATTTTAGAATATCATATTCCTTATCGAGGCTCTTGTCGCTTGCTTTTACGTCGGTAGGAGCAGCAGGTCCAACCGCGCTTTTCCGATTGATCTTCAACAGGACGTTGGTGAGAGCGACCTGCCCTTGACATTCAATGAATCGCTTCACCCAACCGATCTGCTGAGTTCGTAAATTGACCTCGAGGCTGCCCAAACCTTTCAAATCTAAGGTATTATCCATAACCTTCCGCACGTACCATTCGGGAGATCCCTCTTCGTCAGAGGATGCGGCGACATCAACGCTGCTTGGATATACTCCTGTCTTCGCCGCCTGCTGCCTCCTCTTTTGCTCTCCCTGTAGTTCTGTTAGACGATCCTGATAGATGAGTGTCCATTTCTTGGACGACGGATACGCCTGCATCTGTCGTCTTGCCTGTTCCGGAAGGTTATGCCATCCTCGCTTCTTCATCAGCTCCAAAAACATCTGTTCCGTAACCCTATCGTCGTCCGGTCTGGTGAGTGGGAACCCTTCTGCGCTCCCGGGTGGAAATACCGGATGCCCTGAAGGTTTAGTCACGCGGTGCGAATCTCTACTCGAAGGTTGCGACGCGATGGAACTCTGGGAGGTAGCACTAGGCAGCGCTATTCTGGATGAGCGCATATTCGTGGAATTAGTAGGGGGTCTTCCGTTACCTGCTGAAAATACGCTGGATTGATCGCTTTGTCTAGATGTTCTGGCGACGCCGGACATGCCATAACCTGGTAGAGAATCCCACCTTTCGTTGTAGCCGCTGTAGCCGCCGTAGCCGTTGTTCTGCGTAGAAGAAGCCGTACTCGCCCGAGGCGTTGGGGAACCTCCCGAAGACGGGCCCCACTGGTGGAATTGCGGTTGCCGACCAGTAGACGCCATCGTGACGTTCGGATTGTTGCCGTTGCCGTGACCAGTGCTGGGGCGCTGAACCGAGTGCTGAGAACTAGCAACGCTTACAATCGAGGCTGTATCGAAAGATGGATACTGATGGAAATCACCGGTGCCTTTATTTAAGTGATGGGGCTGAGGTATAAGATTCTGGCGCACGGGCGCCTGCTCATTTCGAGGGAGGTATTCAATGGGTATTGGACTTCGTTGATCAGCATGCGTACTGTCGTAGGGGATGGCGGTAATTACACCGGCGTTAGGGTTGACGCCGGTTTCAGGAGAGCTGGGTCGGTCGAGCGATACTATCGACGAGTCCCTAACATGTCGAGAAGTACGCGACAAAGAGTCATGATCCGAGCCGAGGTATCGACCTTCTTCGCTGCCGGTGTGTCTTTTATCACTCCTATGTTTACTCCTAGAGAAGAAGCCCTTACCACCAGACGACATGGCTGCGTAGGGCGGAGAGGGCGCTCTTGAACGCCGTTACTTTAGTCGCTTTCTATCAATTATGTATTTACGCCAAAATGGAACGTTTCGATCCGACGTTCGAGGGGAGGCGAATGAAGCAGTCGAAACCTATGGAGATATCGGGTTCGTGCCGTCAGTGTATTGGATGCTGAAGATATTGGATGAGTTGCATCGTGTTCTCCGGCGAAGATTATGGCGTTTGAAAGGAATATACAAGTTGAAATTGCAGATCTAGGATCGGACGAAGGCCTGCATTGAAGCGTAGTAGTATTAGCATGATTTTTTAGGTTCAAGCATTGCAAACAAAATGCATGGGTAATTTCTGACGAATTCAGTGACAGGAGTTTGGGAAACGAGAAATGCGCACTGAAGAAACAGAAGAAACTGAAGAAGGGGGGGTGGCCGTACGCACATAGAACCGAACACGGCGCTAGGCTACATAAAATGCAGAAAAAATCAAACATTCAAGAGTTCCTCGCTAATAAAAAAGTCGGAAATTTTTGGTTGTTTGAACAATCGTCGAACAATTCAAATTCGGAGTAGGGGAGGGAAAGAAGTGGTCATAGTGGTGGGTTGTGGTTAGTTATGGTTTAGGTAATTGTGGCAGCAGTTTATCGGGATGTGATAATGTTGCTCAAAGGAGGTTCCTACCGTCTGATGAGACTCAAGGTTGCGGGTTGTGGATTCAATGTTGTGCAATGTCGCAGGAGGTACCCTACATAGCGCCGAGCACTTATGGTTGGCTAGTAGTGGGTAGGATGCGACTTACAGGGTACAAAGCGGATTACCAATTGAATTTACACGTTTACAGTTTCCCATCTTTTGGCCCCCTCAATTTGCGATAAGCGCGTATGGATTTGTCCTAAAGCGGGACTTCAGCTCAGAAAGAAAGACTCGAAAATGTACCTAAGTACCTACCCAATTTCTGCATTCCAACATTTATTTAGGGGTCCTTTCTAGATCGTGTAAGCCATATACCTATTATACCTATTATATTGTATTGTATTGTACGTCGGTAACTTGAAGTACCTAATAATAGCAGGTAGACATGTCAGCAGCGCTAACAATTGAGTACCTAGTCATCAATCATTTGCGATTTATCAAAAAAAAAAAAAAAAAAAAAACATAGTTTGAAAATTTTCTTCAATAGTAAAAATCTCATCTCTTTGTGCTTCGTTATATGGTAGATATCTCATTTTATCGATAAATCCTACGATACCAGTACGGAAAGGTGTGAACGATTCTGAAACTTCATGTGGGACATGAACCCCTGGGATCGATCCCACATTACGACGGCGATAATGATGCGATCTGGATTCTGGAGAGACCCTGGGTCCTTAGACACTTCGGGCCACAGACTACTACAACGCAGGCTCATATTGGTATGTTTAAAACATCTTTTCGAGTGCGGATGTCAGGTAGTTGGATATTAGGTACCTAAATGAAGTAGTCTTTAGCCGATGCGCAAAAAAGGGGTTGCATAGGTTAGGTACTCTCTTCTAGGTCCTCTGTTATATTTGACCCCTCGGTTAGGTACCTACTGGTCAGGTTCACCAGGGGATGGTTAGGTAGACTGTAAGAATACTCCAAGTCCGATGTAGAAGGAATCGGCTCCATTCTCGGTTTACAATGATATAATAACTAATATCAGCAACACGAGGTAACAGCAAGGCTGCTTGAGCTTAGATTCATTGTAGGTGGCCCGTGGGATGAAGTAATGTCCTGGATTAGACCTCAATGTAGAGCTAATTTGGCCAATAACAACAGAGAGTCTGAAAATAGTAAAGTACGTACCTAGGGGTGAGAACC
Source organism: Daldinia caldariorum (assembly GCF_022478825.1). NCBI lineage: Eukaryota > Fungi > Ascomycota > Sordariomycetes > Xylariales > Hypoxylaceae > Daldinia > Daldinia caldariorum. The sequence goes on along the minus strand of NW_025953040.1, from coordinate 412,626 downwards.
ACTGATTATATAAGCAATTACGGATCCATACAGGGGGTTACTTTGAAGATGCGACTGCGCAAGCCGGCGCCGCACGTACGTAACCAAAATCATCTTCATCTTTCAGCCTTACTAGGTATAATTAACAATTGACCAACAGGTAGCCTTATGCAGAGCTTCTGCGTAGTGTGGAAGACCAAGTTTTCTAATCAGGCTAGAAGTTACTGATAAAATTATCCGTGAACAGTGGCTGTCGTTTGATCCTCATCTATACAATAAATCGTCACTCATGAATGCGGATCGTTAAAGCCGGATCAGCCTTATCCTACCAAATTTGACTTCATGCCATGCCCTCTTAATAGAAGGGAGTATTGTATATCATCATCAACATTATGGGTCTCACAATATCCGCAATTAAGGTCAGTTCAAACTATACTTATACTCAAAGAATCCATCACCGATCTAACTCTTACAGACCCTTATAATACCAGCCGTCATCTCCCTAATCCTCTTTCTCCTATCCACTTACGTACTTGTCCCGTTATGGCGACGTTACCATGCGCGGTATAGTCAATATCTTCCTCTCGAAACGATTTCGAATCATACAATATCCCTACGCGTTAGAGTGCAAGATGCAATAGCTCGATGGATGGTCCCATCGCGGTGGCGCATTAATATACATGATCGCGTCGTGGTCGGAGCCGACGACGCATCCGATATAGGTTTCAGTTCCGAAGAAGGCGAAGAATTAGATGAAGTATTCGACGATCGCCGGCACGCGCTGTCGTTAGATACCCATGATATTGAGCGTGCCGATAGCACAAGGAGACTAAGCAGAGAGTAGGTCAAGAAAGCTCATACGTATTCAGAATCCCGAATATTACGTCGAGACACGGGGCTAATTGCAATCACCCAGTTTAGAGGAAGGCTTCCGAGATGATAGCGAAGAGGAAGATGACACGCGTCAAAGCAGACGGTAGCAACCCCTATTGTCTGATAAACGACAATGGTAGTCCGGCTTTGGAATAACTACGTGGCCTTACACAAAATAATTTGCCGCCATTCAGATATATGGGGAGGCGTTGGCGAGCCAGTGTATTATCAATTGGTTATAATTCCCTTAGGTGCGAGCTATACTGCAACCGAGCGCGGCGTAGGAGGATTTTGTAAACCTGTTTAGTGAGTTTGGGGTTTCGAATGGATCATTCTTTAAGGTCCAACCCATATGTGTCTCTAACTATAGGCTACCTATCTTTATCCGAACCGCGATGTTCTACGTCTCTATCATATCAGACGGGATGACGGAAGATCCTATCGCAAGGTTTTTTCTCGCATATTACATCTATCCAAAAATAAACTGACACTTCTTACGGACCCCAGACTAACTTTATGAGTTTTGTCCCCTTAAATGAGTGACGGACAATTATTTTAATACGAGAGGAATATTACATACCTCTTTATGTGGATACCTAGCGCGATGGTTTGGGACGATATACATCAAGCCTGTCGGATGTTTCTACATGTCGAACAGATAATGCCCGACCACTGCAACCTGCACTAACGCAATGGAGTTGTATCGGGTATCCTGCTGTCGGGTTTTGTCATTTAACGGAGGTAGTCATTAGATCTATGGTGATCAGACGGGCCATCTTGATGTATAACGTTTTGGAACGACGTATGAGCTCTTGAGACGCTAACATATTGCTAGATAATGCATAGTCTTCATTTTTGGGGATTCGACTGCGACACACCTCGAGCCATCCCCCCTCTCCAAATATATACATACCCGGCCTGCCTAACCTACCTAGACCTAGGTATATATACGGGTTGGGATCCGGTCCAACAACATTGAAGAATCTCACTATACGCCATATCTACCCTAGCACCATTACACTGGACACACGTTATGGAATACCAAAGAATAATACCTACCTAGGTATACGTCATTGAAGACGAACATATTTCATCAACACATATATCCACAGGGATCATCCCTAGATCATCAACCTAGCCAATATACTGTCTCCAATGGGTCAGGACTGATCTGGTACTGCTCTTCGGTGACCAGGCAACGTCCAAATCTAGGTAGCTAGCCTAACTACCTTTAGGTAACTATCTAAAACACAATCTAGCAGAGGTTGAAGTCATAAAGAAAGAAGAAAAAAGGGGGCCTCGATATCCGATGTTGGGTTCAGAAGGTAGCTAGGTACCTACCTATCGTTCCGGACGGATACGAAAGGTTAGGTTCTGTGTTACCTCTCGGCTGCACAAATATTAGTCATACAACACCCGAAACCTTGGTCGAGTATTACGAGGTTTAGAGGTTAGCGCGGGAGGGGAAGCAATTGCCAAACTTTTTTTTTTTTTTTTTTTTTTTTTTTTTTTTTTTTGAATGGGTTTAAATGGAAGGAACTCGCAAAGCCGCATGCGGAATGACCAAAGTTGAAGCTTAAGCTTACTACTAGTAATGCACCTGCCAGGTAGGCCAATTTCTACCCGTGCTTGCATCTACATAACGTTTATGGCGGCAGGTATGGCATGTAAGCTAGCTAAGCTAGGTAGCTAAGTTAATCAAGCTAACATTAAGCTAACATGTCCGGCACGTCTGCATGTCTGCAATGGATGTAATGTACCTAGGTACCTACGTATGGTGTATTAGTTATATTATATGCAGCCACCTACCTAGATTGTAGGTACGTACGTGCTAATAAATCGAATTACGCCCGACTTTTTGCACGTGGCCAATATCACATTCCAGTCTTATCTCGCATGCCGACAACCATCACGGATTCGGACAACCCTAAACGGTAATTAATATGCACATGAGATGCTTATCTGCCTGAGTCCTTTTATACTACGATATAATTGAGCGCACATGATGCCATGAAAGAGGAGAATGCCGACTCAACTTGACTACCTACCACATAGTTATCTAATTAATCTGTCAGTCATCGACAAGCCGTACCTGGTTATACCTAGAGCCCGTTATACGTGAAAATACCAAGAATAATCCGATCTTGTCTGCTTGTATACCGTGTAAGTCACCTATCTCGTCATTTGTACTTTTATATATCCTTACTGAAAATCCTAGGACGAAAAGGCATTCCGCCGATTCAGACGAGAAAGATCATTGGATCTTCTAATATCCTCTTTTCTTTTTTACCTTAAACGTTGGAGCCCAGCAGGTCCACAAGGTGAATGCTGATTTGAGCAAAACCTTTTTTATTTTTCCCTTCTTTTTTTTTTCCCGCAGTCTGCTTTGACTCTTTGACCTGCTTGGTTCATCAAATTAAGCAGCAGTCGGGCGCAGGTCGAGCGACTTAAAAACAGAAACACCGGCAACCAATAGCATTTTGGTCGCGACCGTCTCTGAATCATTTTGATCACATCATTAGGGCATGCTATGGGTATGCTGGATTTTACCCTTCTCAACATTTTATTCATTCATATTACAATTCTCTCATACACATGACATCCACATGATACCTCCGTAATCGTGAGCTGTTCCACCGTTCCTTAGACCGAAAGATTCCCGTCGCGTCAAGGTCAACCCAGGTTGCAGAACGGCAAGTTACGAGATACCTAGAGATCCGTCAAACAAGCAAACAACACAGTTAGGGTCTGTCTCGAAAAAGCAAAAGCGTCTTACTTGCACTGTTCGTTGATTGGACCGGATTCCCCAGCCAAAAGCCGAAACGGGTTAACAGCTTACCTGAGTTTACTTGAGTTTTCCTCAGTTAAAACAAACCTGAATTAACTGTGACTGTGCGTACGGTCTCGGACAGTATAGTGTGGTTACAGCTCGCTTGCATTTCCCCTTGGTATTATCGCGTATCCGTATCCAGGCCAAATACTTTTACGCTTGTATACCTTTGCAACCTCAGTATTTTTTTTATCTGGTAGGCAGGCTTGGAGCCTTGCCATCAATTCCCACTCTACTTCTCCTCTTACTCTTCCAATACATATACCTTACCTCATAAATCTTCCAGTCCTTCCTATCTCGCGTCATCCGAAACCTCAATTAGCGACCGACCAGCCATGAAGGTAATACTTAAAATCAGCCTCCAGTTTCTAAAGAAGCTGTCGCTGAAAAGGGGCAACAATGACAATCCGATAGATTCGGATGCACAAGAGGAATGTTCTCCTAAGAATAAGAAGCAACCACCACCCGAACTTCCTGAAGAGTGTCCCATATGTCACGATCCCGTGGGTATCGCCAACCCCGAAGGCATCGTCGAAGCATGGACCAAGCTACATTGCGGCCATAAGTTCGGTACACATTGTATCCAGACTTGGCTGCAAGAATCTATAAACCGCGAACCTAGTACCAATCCGAGCTGTCCCATCTGCCGAAGTACAGCTAAGCATCCTTGCGGACATTTGATAAGCCCCCCACCCTTTCCATCCCTTCACCTGGATTGGCAATCACCTCGAGCTCCGCCATCTCCTCCGCGACGCCACCAGGTTCGTCGTCGCCTTACCCGACGAGCAGGTCACCCACTCCGTCCCCCGCCTCAGCCTCGCCGTCGGGCCCAGGTGGTTGGCGAATGCCGAACTTGCGCTGAGAATGCCGAGTTTGAAGAGCGACTTCGCAATAGGATTAGGGAACGTGGACGACAAGACACGGGAGAATCGTCGATGAGCGCTAGCAGCCGGTCTGCAGCCGCTATCAAATCCATCATCCCCGGACTAAAGAGATCTTCGAACACTGTCCGCACGACCATTACTCACGTAGGTATCGATCCCCTCGAGCTCGAGGGAAACCCACGTAGTGCCTTATGCGTCTCATCTCACGTCTCATCACGCCGGATGCCTCGACACTCGTCGCCTCCTCCTGGGTATAGTAGACGTCTCAGCATATAAAGTTCTACATCGATGTTCGCGACATTCAACGTATGGTTTACGGGGCTAGATGGGGAGGACAGGATAGAATACAGGTTAGATGATAGGCGGACGGAAGCTGGTATTTTCTTTGCAGTCTCTCGAAGTTCTGACGGATCACGGAGTAGATCTGTCTTAACTTATCCATCCACCTGATGACGGAAGTTATAGTTTACGGCGAAGGTTCCTAGGTATCACATAGTCGGAATGCATGGGGTCTTAGGGAAGCTCAGGAGTTCTTAGGCTAGGTTCTACATGGAAATGGATTTTCACGCCCGGGCTGGCATTTGATCTCGCGATTTGCATTATGGATTCCGGTTAGGCTCAGGCTATAGGAAATATTTGCTGGACAGATGAAAAGGAGGTGGATAACCTAACCTAACCTATAACCTCTATAACCCATAACAGGTAGTTAGTTACCTACCTACCTAGGTAGTCTACGCGATGCTTTACTTTGTTGAGTTTGAGTTGAGTTGGTTGCCTAACTCGGTTCTCCTATTTTTCCTATTTCTCCTATTTACATGTACTCTACCTTCTGTTACATTACATTAGGTACGCTCTTGCATAACAGCTGAAATCTGATAGCGGGGTACTTCTACTTTCCCACTCCTCGTTGTTTTTGTTTTTCGTTAACGATAACGGCATTAAGAGGTCATTAGGCGGGTTGGCGGGGTGGGAAGCTACGGAGGGGCTCGAAATTTCCACTTTCCTTGGTGCTCTTGGTCCCCGAACGGGCTGACGGGGGGAGCTGAAATGGGGGCAGCAGGGGGGTAGCAAGCATAAGTGTACCGCTTACCCCGCACTATATACCCACTATGGTAGGATAAGCTAGGATTAGTAGTAGCTAGCTTAGGGCTTATCGATTAAGCTAACTAAACCGTATCAATCGTTTTGTTGGAGCACGAGCCGTCAATATCCATCCATTTCCATACTTCTTTTTACCCGTGATCGAGCTTTTTTTTTGTCACTGTTTGTTTGCGCGGTTGTTTGTCGCGTCTTACGTGACAGGTCCTTCGCATATAGCCAGTCATACTTGAGATCATGGTGCGCTGTCTTGTGCGGACACCGCCAATATGAGGTTTAGATCGGATCTCAAGAATACACGCACGTTTTCGAGTGAGCTAACTACCTGAAGCTTCTTCTACTTAGGATATTCCTTGAAATATCTACTTAACGTTACCTGGTTCTGATTGTTGGTGTAATTAGAATTGGTGGCCGCTCTTTCGTCCCTCGAGAAGATCGCCTGGTTGCGTCTTGACGATGATACCGTCCGCTTCACCGTGATCCCGGATACCGGGTCGCAAGTCTGGGCGTTCGTAGACCTTTCTCCTATAGTGTTAACCTAGGTAACCAAAGTTTACTATTCTAACCGGTCTCTACTTGCTGTACAGGTCCTTTTCCATGGACTTCATCTTCGACAACTATGCTCTCCAATCCGCCGAACCGAACAACACCATCAACCTCGAATTACCTCTAACCCCTCTCCAGCGCGCCCTCAAGTCCGCCATCAACGGGTCCTCCGCGTCGATCCGCCTCACAAAAAAAGACGGCATTCCCGTGTTATCCATGACCGTCACGACCATGGTCAAGGAACCTCAAGGCGCGGCCCGTCTCGGCGGTATAGGCGCAAACCCCTTAGGCGGCGGCGGCGGCGGCGGTGGTGGTAACTACGACGACGACGAAGACGGGGTCTTCGCGCAAGAGCCCCTCGAGACGAACCTGCGCCGCGAGCGCGAGAAGATCGTCACCCAGGACATCCCCGTGCGCGTCCTGCACCCGGACACCGTCGAGACCATCATGCAGCCCAAAGTCCGAGAGCCCGATGTCCACATCCAACTCCCGCCCCTGCTTCAGCTCAAAGCGATCTCCGACCGTTTTACAAAACTCGCCGTAGCTTCCCGCACGTCATCATCCTCGTCTTCCGCCGCAGCAACAGGAGCCTCGTCGTCGTCTTCGTACTCGCCCAAACTCGAGCTCAGCGCCAACATGCACGGCGGGCTGCGGCTGCGGCTGGACACGGACTCGCTCAACGTGGAGAGCCGGTGGTCCGGGCTCGAGAACCCGGAGCTGGACCCGGCGCAGCTGCCGTGCGCGCTCGAGGACCACCCCAGCACGCGGTTCCGCGAGGCCGGGCCCGACAAGTGGGCGACGGTCCGCGTGGACGGCAGGGACTGGAGTAAAGTGCTCAGCGTAGGGAGGCTCGAGGGGAGGGTCATCGCGTGCTTTGCCGACGACCACGCGCTCATCATGTACGTGTACGTCCCGCAGTATGACGATACGGGGGCTGAGGACTCGGTTGTTACGGTGAGTTTTTTTTAGTTTTTTTTTCGGTTTTTTTTCTGGCCTGCTGTGCTTGTCTGTGAGAAAGAGAGTGTGCTAATGAGTTTTATCTAGTATTATGTATCTTCTTATAGTGCTTGAGGGTTTAGGTTCTCATATGTAGGAGGTATCTAAGGCGTATGGCGTTTTAGGCCTTATACGGCTTGCTTGGGCGAGGCTAGAGTGTTTAAGAACGGATAGATAAATAGGTACCTAAACTAACCTAAGAACCTAATGCTAGTTTCACCTTTTGTGTTCATGCCGATGAGTTTGTCGTTACTGGATTAGGTAGAGTATTCTACGCATGGAGCAAGACGCAAGTCGAAATTACTGGCTACCTAGCCTAAGGGTAAGGGGTTCGACATGCTGCAGTTGTTTTGCAGCTGGGTACCGGAAGTAAAATAGCGCCGTGAATGTATTTCTATACATGCTTTGAGTTGGTTTGGATCAGAATACGATATGTGTCAAATAATCTAAGGATGGCTTTGACAGGTCATCTACTTCAGAGAGGTACTCCTAGAAAGCTTCCGTCGGGATCTGGTGTGATATTTATCTGTCTAACTCCGCTATCCTTGGCATTGTGCAGTTCATAATTTACATCATATACTTTTATCTTCCGCTTACTCATAAGCTATTCTATAACCCCTATATACATATTACACGATCACGCGAGTGGACTGACTGGCAAGGACATGCTATACATACATACATACAACAACATCATCATCATCCCTTTTATCTCTTCGCACGCCTGGCTCCTTCCAACTCCGTTTTTAGCGACACAACAACAACAACAACAACTACAACTACAACTTCAGAACAAGCCAATTCTGCTTCTCCTCTCCCTCTCCCTCGCCCGCCTTCACCTTACCGTCCTGCACCACCTGCTCCAGCACCCCCCGCACCGGCCCCTGCCTCTCCGTCCCCCCGAACCAGCGCTTCGGCCCCGCGTACGCCGCCACGAAGCCGTCTGGCCCGGACACGCAGATCAGGTCCGCGCCTGCCCCGGGTTGGACGGAGGAGGGGGATTTGCCATTCCTATTGTTATTACTATTGTTGTTTTTGTTGTTTTTGGTATTGGTGTTGGTGTTGGTATCTTTCACGCACGCGCACGGCATCGAGAACCGGCCCAGGTCGTTGTCGTCGGGAAGGATGACGAGCTGCTTCGGCGAGTGCCATGTGCACGACATGGAAGGGGGAGTAGGAGGAACAGCAGCAGCAGCAGCAGCGCTGGGGGCGGGAGAAGGGTTTGCGAGGGCGAGGCGCAGGTCCCGCTCTTCGATGAATCGTCGCTCTTCGTCGACGAAGTACGAGATGCGGAAGTGGTCGGGGTGTTTGGCTTGTAGCTCGCGGATTTGGTGCGCGAGGGTGGACTCGGCTGGGATTTGGGTTGGTTGTTGTTCGCTAGGTGCGTCTGATGGCGTCGTCGGGGCTGCGCTGCGCGAAAACCAGCTTGATCCCTTCCCGGCACCGGAGCCTGGCGGATTTTGCTGTTGTCGACCTAGCGCATCGGCAGCGTGCCGGTTCGCCCATAGGATCGAGACGGTAGGCTTGTCCCCTTTCCGCTCGCCCGCCGTCTCGGCCTCCGCGCTGTGACCATCCAACACCTTCCGCGCAACCTGCAGCGCAGGCGCGATTCCCGTACCTCCCGCGAGGAACACGACATGTCTGCCAACATCGCCCAGTCTCCGCTCGACATCGAACCCGAGATGCGGGCCCCGCAGCCAGACTTTCTCGCCGACCTGCAGCTTCGACAGGTACGTCGACATCTCGCCGCCATCGACCTTGCGGATCAGGAACCTTAGCTCTTCCCCCTGTCCTTCCCTTCCCGCTTCCCCTTCCCCACTACCAGCACCCCCGCTACCCCTAGCAACAGCCTCCCCAGCCAAAGGCGGCAAGGGCGTATAATGCCTCGCGATCTGCAGCTGCGGCTGCTTGACCTCGACGGACCAAAGACCGTGGTCCCAAGCCCTCTGCAGCAGCAACGACTTACTCCCTCCTCCTCCTCCTCCGCTGCCTCCGCCTTGGTCGGCGCGAACGCTAAGCACGAATACCGTAGGAGACACTTGCTCCTTGGAAGTGATGGTGAAGGGGCTGAAGGACGTCATGTTCATGGCGCCGCCCTGCGCGTTCTTGCTCTTGAGCACGGCGGCGACTAGGAATGCGCCCGCGAGGCCGGCCAGGTTGAACAGGATCCATGGTCGCCAGTTGCTTGGACGGCCTTGCTGTGGCTGCGGGCCGTTGGTTGATGATGATGGTGGTGGTGGTGGGGTTGTCTGAGCGCCTTGGGATTGTCTTTGTGGGAGACTTGAGAAGAAGAAGTGTTGGCTTTGAGAAAGATAAGGGGTTGTCTTAGGCTGGAAGCTCCTGGGTGCGACTAATTGGCGAGGTCTAAGACGGACGGCTTGAGATCCCGGAAGTAGGCGCGGTGTCAACCGGCCGGCGCATCTTATTGTTATTGAGGAACTCATTTGTTCTAACTCATATTCAGACCTCCAAACTGGTAATCCTATAATAGTAAAAACACTCACGGCCTGTATTGCGGATGCTATATAGATTGGCCAAGTGAGCTGTGTTTTTTGTAAGTGAGATATAAGTGAAAAGTTGAGATTGCCGGAAAATTGTTTGTTTTGGCAGCTGGAACAGACTGTCATGTTGAGTCTTGCCAGTTGTAAATGTGCTAAAGGCACCTGGCCATCACGACAACTAAATCCAGCACACTCATCTTATTGAGAGTTAATATAATGCTATGTAATCGACGTTTTGTTGTTCTATTTTAATGATATACCCTTTTTGAGTGCACTCTTTATTTCGACACTATTTCGTGAGTTGAGGTTTGAGGGCGTATCTCATAATACAAGACGATACCGCTTCTAGATGCAATGTAGTGGTAGTCTATAATCTAAGAAGCTCGCTATTCTGGTTTATCCCGCCTCTAAAATGGTCCATGATGATATTACCATTTACAATAGTCTCCTTGATAACTCCCTCTACATGCTTCGGCTCTATCCTGCCGTACCAGATCCCGTGGCCGGCTAGCGGGTGCGGATTACCCGCGTTATTCTTGAGAGTTGGCGGTAGGTAGACGATGACGTTTCCGGCGAACTTGTGTCCTCCGATATGGCTGATCTGCCCTACCCTCGCCGTGCGCGGCGTTTCCGTCCCCGTGGTAGTGCTGCCGGGCAGAGGTGGCGCTGACACGCTCTCGTTAATCGCCGGCCCGTGAAGAACATCTATTCCCGCCCGCGGCAATTGCTTCTCAAACTCCTCTTGCAAAACGGGTCCGTAGATACCACATCTCGCATCCCGCTCTCCATGACCGCAAATCAACACCAGTATATCCTCGACGTCGCGAACGCCATACAGTAACCGTTGATACGCTTCTTTCCGTGATAACCTGTCCTTGTGTATCGGAGACAGCCCCTCGTTCATCGGATGCAGCTTTTCTGGGAGAAGGTAGCCTTTGACTAGAGCTTCTACCGAGTCGAACGAGACTCTCGGAAGGAACGGGATATACTTGAAACTAGGCACGAGGTAGACGGATGTTGTTTGTACCTCGGGTCGTCTGGAAATTGCGGAGGGGAAAGAAGAGTTTATGACGGAGACGTTGTGGAAAGGCTACATGTATTCTCTTGCATTAGCTAACTTGGGAATAGCCTTCTAATGCTCAAGTAGCAAGACTTACATCGCTGTACACGCCCCCTCGGCCTATCAACTCCTTAAGATCGGCAGCCAAGTTGTCGCCGCTGTTATCCTCTTCTATGCGCGACGTCCAGTCGGTTTTGCCGGTGCAGATTATGACCTGTTGCGCGTACGACGCTATGAGGCCATTGAGATTGGAAGTCCTATCGATGCTCTGTTCCGGCGGCAGCGACGGCGTGTCGGCACAATCGCACGTTGGTTCCGGGCATTTCGGGACCGTGCTCACACATCGCGAGGTTATCGTTGTGCGCGGAATCGTGTTGTGTCTTGTTCGAAACGAGGCGGCGCGCCTCCACCAGGTAGCTCTAACTAACGGTCGCAAAGACATGGTGATGATGATGACGGTAGGACGGGTTCGCAACCCGCTGGAATACAAGTATATCTGGTGAGAGCCATGTTAACAACTCTTAGTTGTCTAAGATGGATACTCGGCCTGGTACTTTTTTTTTCTTCTTTTCTCTATCTCCGTGCGGTGGTTCATTCTCAATTACGTCGATTTTGCCGGGTTGTACTGTACTGTAACTCCGAGAGGTCGGAGTTCCGAACTGACGGGTCTGCGGGTCCATTAAAATTGGAGCAGTAGCGAACAATGGGAGCTTACAAAGAAGCAACCTTGTATGTACAATTATCCAGAACGCAACACATCTGATATACATACAACTGGATGATATTGGATTGAAACTCCGAGTTAAATTGACATAACCTAGCTACCTAACCTAAGGTACCTCAGGTAGGTTAGATCCTTTTTTCCCCGTAACTATAACATATAACTTTTGGCCTTCCCTCAGTTCTTCAATATATATTCTATCATGCAAGTTGGCACAAGAATAAACCAAGTATACATCTATCTCTATTCCAACTGCTTTATCTCGAATGGTATCAGGGTTCCTGTAACACTGATATCTTTTTCCGGATCATACTTCTCGAGAGTATCCAAAGGGCCATATTTCTCGCAGAGATACAGCATGTCGTTATAAGCTCTGTCAAGTGTTATTTATTATACCTCAAATTTGGGAAGCAACACTAACATTTTCCTCGAAGGACTTCCCGGGTGTCCAGCCGAATCATTTAAATATGGATGGATGCTGTAGAGACGGTTGCGGTCGTCCCATTCTTCTGCTGGATCCGAGGGCTCGATGTGGCGCTGGTACGCGCGCATATACTTTAAGGAGTTGAAGTAGTATGCCCATGTACACCGCCAGGTTCCAAATTCCATTTCGTTATGGGCGTACGTGCATCCCGGATCAAATAAGACTGTCTCGCCTGTCTTCATATCCGTTCCCACATTTCGTTCCCAAAGGTCACCATGTATCAAGGCGGGTGTGATCTCACGACCATCGGACTGCAGAGCTCCTAAGAGTCTAGGGATGACTACGTCAATGAGTTGTTTGCAAGCCGCGTCGTATTCTGGCCAAGGACCATTCGTGTCGTTGTCGTATTTAATAACGTCTTTGAGCTGATGCGTAAATGACATCGCCCAACTCTTTTCCCACTACATTGACGTAGGAGGTAGTTAATGGTAAGATTCTTCAAGTAGGTTCTATGGGTTTTGACCAAAACACGCTTCGTGTCTCATATAATGCAATAGAGTGAACTGAGTGGCCAAGGGGTGCTTACAGTTACAGTACGTTCCATTTTGCCGCATACTGTGGGAACAGGGTATCCAAACATCCCATTTGGAGATGTGCCTCGCTGGTGAAGCTCTGCTATCTTAGACATGAAAGCCTCGGGCTCTGGTGCTGTGGAAAAATCCATATCATGAAAGTCACCTAGAAAAAAGTATACCGTTGATCCGTCTTGTTGATATTCACCCCACCCCGTTGCCTTCGGAACTAGTCCGGTTATAACATCGTTGATAGCGTTCGCAGAGTGAAACTCTCCCTCTACTAGTGGACGGGCGCCTTGACCCGTAGCGCGCTTTATTATGTCTTGTGTGAGAAGCTGATCATCGCGTGGGAATATCCCCTTACCTTCAAGAAGTAGCTCTTTGGGCTGCCATCCGGAAGTATAACAGATACCTTTGCTGTTTTAGTCCACGCCGATATACCGCTCGACTCGGCAGATATGATACTGGTACCACTAGGCATAACTGCGAACGGGGATCTCATGTCAGCAAAGGTCACAGTAATGCTACGAAGAATTTGCTTACCTTCCAAGACAGCCTTGTTGATAAGGAAGTTCCCCTCAATTCCCGTAACGAATTCGGGCGAGTCAGCAGCCATTTTTCTCCCGTTACAAAACGTGAGGAGACTTTGTTAAAAAAGATACCGGGAGGGTTATAATGTATTAAGGCCGGCGCGATACTCGGAAATTTCACCATACACTACAGGAGCGGGTCTTAGCCCCCAATGTCGGCAAGGCCAGCTGAATCGTATCTCGGCGCTTAAATTATCAGTCCTGAACGAATCGTGGCTTTATTACAGAAGATCTACCTATGTGCACATTGAAGCTGCACTGAGCCCAAGTTGGAAGCGCTTATCGCAACTATCCGCTCATTGATTCGCTTCAAGTGAAATATCCCTGTTATAGGTGTACGTAAGGGGTGGGGGTTAGCAGGCGATCCATCACATTCGCCAAACGTGAAGGAACAATTTGAATAGATGACCCAGTACCATATTTCTCCTAACTTCCCATGCCTCTTGTGTGCATAGCGTATGCTCATAACAACATAGGCAATGGACACCTGGGATTAATACGACTTGCATGACTGGAGAATATGCCCAGACAACATGGTCAGTTATCACTTTCATTGTTCTGGACTTAAAAGTAATGTTTTATTAGTTTCGAAGACTCTCCCATTTCAGGAGGAAAGACCGCGACGAAAATCGCGTACCACGGTTTCATCGAACCGCGTCTGAGCCTCAAAGTTCTAATCCAAGCCCATCCGGTGTTTCGGAGCCAATTCGTGAAAATCAAGTCGAGTCTAGAGCGAGTCTTCATTCATCCGCACCTGTAAGAGTTGCCAATGGTGATCTTAACTCTCGAAGACACAGCGAAACCGAAGCTGGACCACTTGGTCTGACTGTGGTATATACCCCCGAAAATGCTCACAAGGCAGACATCGTCTTTATACATGGACTTGGGGGGACTAGTCGGTGGACATGGTCGAAAAACAAAGATCCAGATCTATTCTGGCCACTGACATTCCTACCTCTTGAGCCAGATCTTTGCTTAGCTAGAATACTAACCTTTGGTTACAATGCCAATTTTCGCAAATCTGGGAATATTGGCACTTCGGTGCTAGACTTTGCCAAGGATCTTCTTTTCGATCTCAAATTTGCGAAAGACGATCACAAAGAAGACTTGCGCATGGGAAGTGTGAGTATCACCGTGGATTGGTAGTTTCGAAGCATGGCCTAATCTTGCTTGACACTAGGTACCGCTGATATTCGTTGTTCACAGTATGGGAGGGCTCATAGTTAAGGAGGTGCGCATACCTACCTGCTTTTAACACGAATAGCTCTATACCAATATACTTACAAGTAAAAGGCATACATGCAAGGTCAGAACGATCCCGAATACGAGTCCATCATCAAGGCCATTTCCGCAATTACCTTCCTTGCCACGCCGCACCGCGGGACACATCTTGCCGAGACATTAAACCGTATCTTACAGACGGCAATGATCACAAATTCGAAGCAGTATATATCTGACCTTGCGAAGAATTCTTTCACCTTGCAAAAGCTTAATGAGCAATTCCGGCATATTGCGCCTCGGCTGGATATTGTTTCTTTCTATGAAACCCAACCCACTGCTATTACTTCGAAGAGCCCCCGAATAGTACGTAGACCACACTTCATATGTAGATTTTAATTAATATCCTTTAGATGGTATTGGAGAAAGACTCCTCCGTACTTGGATATCCTGGGGAAACCTCTAAAGCACTAAACGCAGACCACCACGGGGTATGCAAGTACGAAAGCCCCAGGGATCCCAACTATATCACTGTTAGGAATGTACTTAAGTCACTCCTCAGCAAGATCATATCAACAAGTAATTCGAGAAAGCCAGGCCCATCAAGTAGAAGAGAATCGCATGATCTAAGGTCTTTCTTAGTCATTACGGAGATACCAGCCATAGACTACAGTTTCTTCCGAGACCAATGGGTACGAGGCACTTGCGAATGGGTCCTCCAAGATAAAGATTTCATCGAATGGTATCAGGTATCTGAACCGACATCCTCGCTCTTATGGTTGAGCGGAGGGGCTGCAACTGGGAAGTCAGTGTTGTCCTCCTTTATTATCAACTACCTGGTGGAGCGAGACGCCTGCTGTCAATATTACTTCATAAGATTTGGCGATCAGAAGAAACGGACCCTAAGTTCGTTGCTACGTTCAATCGCTTACCAGATAGCTTTGACGATCCCGAGCTTTTTACAGAGACTCCTCGAGCTTACCGACGAAGCCGTTGATTACGAAACCGCAGATCCAAGGACTATCTGGGAGCGTCTCTTTAAATCCATACTATTCAACATGGAAGACCAAAAGCCCCTATACTGGGTGATAGATGGCCTAGACGAGGCGCACGATCCTCGCGCGATCATCAAACTCCTATCTGACGTCGCTTTCTCTTCAATCCCGCTTCGCATCGTCCTCGTAAGTCGTAGAATTTCGGAAATAGAATCTGCCTTTCAAAAAGTATCCAACTCTTTGAGATCGAGAACAATAAACATTGAGGGTCACTTGGAAGATCTACGGTGCTATGTGCGGCAGGAACTAAGTATGTCCGGTGGTTCAGAGTTCAAAGAAAATATTATACAAAGGATTGTGGAGGGGTCTCAGAATAATTTCCTTGTAAGTCTCAACCTTTCCGGCATAAGAACCCTCCTCCGCAGTTAAACTAATTGTGTAGTGGGTACGACTCGCTGTTAGCAAGCTGAATCTATGTCATAGACTCGCAGACGTTGAGATCGCACTTCAAGAATTGCCAGTCGGTATGGAAGCACTTTACGATCGCATGGCATCGTCGATTGCCCAAAGGCCATCCCCGACGGATAGGTCATTAGCATCAAGTATGCTACAGTGCATTGCTTGTTCGTTCCGCGGATTGACGGTCACAGAGTTATCGCAGGCCTTAGACGAAGACATATCCGAGATATTGGACTTTGAAAGATCTATTGTAGACCTATGTGGCGGATTTGTAGCCGTTGATAACGGCGGGAACGTTGTGATGATACACCAAACTGCACGCGAATACTTGTTGAGCGACAATGGCCATCCTTTCAGCATCGATCCCCAGGAGGCCCACGAACGCATGTTCAAGAGCTGTATGAAGTGTCTTATGACCATTGGCCTTCGAGCAAAGGTGAACCGAAACCAAAAGCCCGAGTTTATTGATTACGCCTCAACTTATTGGTCATCACACTTAATGTCAACATCCTTCGATTCTGAACAAGTCGGAAAGGTTCTTAAGAAATTTTTGACCAGCCACTGGGTTCTGACATGGATACATATCCTTGCGTCAAATAACCAACAGCGAATACTTATTCAAGCGTCGAGGAATCTTTCGAAATATTGTCTTAGGCAACGGCGTTATTACGCACTACAAACAGACAGAGGACAACAAATCGTGGAACGAGAGCTTCTTGAAAGTTGGTCCATAGATTTTGTCAAGTTAGTAGGGAAGTTCGGTATCCATTTACGCCGAGATCCAGAGTCGATATACAAACTTATTCCACCTTTCTGCCCTCGAAGCTCCTCGGTCTACCAGTTCTTCGGGAAGGCAGAGGTAAAAAACATTGCCGTATCAGGCATATCTACCGAGAACTGGGATGATTCCCTTGCGCGCATATCACCCAGGTCTGGCAGCTATGCATCGTCTATCTCGGCCTCTGGGAACCTGGTTTGTATCCTTGCTTCGCCAGGACATGTATATATGTACGACTGTTCAACTTTTGAAGAAACGCCGTCCTCTCCCATCCAACACGGTGAACGTTTATACCGAATGGAACTCAACAGCACTGCCAGCCTGCTAGTTACCTATGGCTATACAACGATTAAAGTGTGGGAGACTTCGAGTGGAAAATGCAAGTTTTCAGTTAATAACATCCCTTCAAAACCTCGACCACTTTCCATACGCTTCATAAGAAATAGCACCAGCATCCTCATCGGCAGCGAAGATCGACGGATACGATCCTTCGACTTGAGCGACGAATCTTCAGACTTGGAGCTTGTAGCGGAACTAGAAGAACCGGAGCTTGAGGGACACTTTTTAAATTCATCCAACTACATGGCTTTGAATAATGACGGGACGCTAATAGCTGTCGCCTATCGAGGTCATCCGCTTTCTGCGTGGGAGATAGATGGGCCTGTCCATATCGGGCATTGTTGGAGGACTCGCGAAGAGGCTGCGAGAGGTGAAGTCATCGATGCCGTCTGGCACCCGCACTCCCCCGAAATACTAGGTCTGTACATCGAAGGAGTTGTTTTCAAATGGCGTCCTTATGATGGTGCGGTTATTGAGATGCCAACAGGAGCATCTAGATTAGCAATCAGCGGGGATGGTAACCTGCTCGCCACCGGTGACGCACATGGAACTGTGAAAGTTCACACCACATCCGACCTTGGATTGCTCTATCAGTTGACCTCTCAAGATACTGTCCTAGGACTGACATTCAGTCCTGACCATCGGCGCTTTTACGATATAAGGGGGTACTACGGGAATGCATGGGAGCCGAATGCGCTGATGAAGTTTTCGGATCAGACGGAAGGTAATATAGATGGTGGAAGTGAGACCGAGAGTCTCAACCATAGCCTGTCAATGTACTCTAACTCGACTAAGAAAGTTGACTCCATCACGGTATTGGCGGCAGCACCAACCGGACGCTTATATAGTTACGGTACGGAGACCGGAGCAGTACATATAGTCGACTTGCACAAGGAAAAAGATATCGACGTTCATGCGAAGAAGGGATTTTTAAGTATAGAGCAAATGAGTTGGAGCCAAAATGGGCGGTATATGTGCTTTGCCGACTCCAGTAAAAAGGTTTACATTAAGTCAATCACCCCGGGCACAAGCACTTCGGAACCAGTTGCGGAAACCAAAGCGGAGATCTCGATGAAGACTATTGCGAAAGGCCCCATAACACAATTACTTTTCCAACCCAACTCCAAGAGTCTCTTGGTTCTCACGTCCAAGTCAGCACACACAATCTCGATCGAAACATTAACAGTTATCCAATCGGTGGAACTAGATGCGCCTGACTGCAGGTGGATTGCACATCCGGAAGACATGAAGCTAGTTGTGGGGTTCGGGAATAGGCGGATACAAATTACCACCTGGGACCTAATTCAAGTCCAGGCTTATGCGACTAACTTAGGAGATCATGCTGTTGTGAACAGAGTTCTTGCTACCCAGGATAAAATGCACTTGCTCGTTCAGACGTCTTCTGAAGCCCATAACTCAAAGGAGAAGGAATTGCATTATTTCAAGAGTTCTGACCTAGGAGTATTATCGGAATCGACAACAACGATTATCCCGAAGACGTTCCCTCGAGATATATCATCCGAAGTCGCCCTTCCGCTTGCGTTTCGTGCCCAGGATCGCCTCATATATCTCTCTGGCAACTTTTCGGTCTGTTCCTGGAGGCTTTCTTCTGATCCGAACACACATAACATCCTCATGCCAAGCAATCATACGACTCCTACAGAATCACCAGGAACCCATAATCGCCACCAATCTAATAATTCTATCGCAAACCAATCTAGAGAAATCTTCGTACTTCCGGGAGATTGGGTTAATAGGGACTGTCTGTCCTTATGTACCGTCTGGGGTGCAGAGCGATCTTTCCTATGTCCAAGGAACGGGGAGGTGGCCGTTGTCAGGTGCCGGGACTTAATCTAACCCCTCTGCCAGTATCGCACAGCAAACAGCATCATTTGCCGATAACACTCTTTTTTTCTTCTTTTTTTTTTTAAAAAAAAAAACATACTACGATGAATCTGAGGCTATCCTCCATTGTCGCCATTGCGTCCCTTTCTGATAGTCCACTAAAAAGAGGCCTAGGACAACCAAGCATAAACCGCCCATGAATGTAAATGTCCAACCGATGCCCAGGGCATCAATCAGATTTTGAAGAAAAGATACTGTAATAGCAGCTAATGTACAGCGCACGATGTTACTGGAAGCCTGGGCAGCCGCCGGGGTTCTATGGTTCTTATCTACCAGGAGGGTATTGTAGATCTTGAAGTCGTTCAGCTAGTCTGGGGAAGAGCATACATATGGGAGGGGGGAGCTTACGCTGAAGTCGAGCTGCATACACAAGCCGGCGACGAATTGAAGGACGAGGGGAATTGAGATGTGCTACCTTGTGTAAGTTTAAGTATACGAATAGGAGGAGGAGCAAGCTTACCTTGTTGTAATGTAATGTCCAGCCAAAAGCGATAATTGTCATAGTTGTGATGATCAGGGGTGTCCATATAACGCTAAGACGGGCCTTTTCAATTGGGAAATTGTCCAAATCATCTCCAACCACTTTGTCCGTTGATAAGTCACGTTTCGTTCTGGCTCTTCGGTATGCTCTGTCAAGTAGGGGTCCCGAGAAGAAAGTAGACACCATGCCGCCGACACCGAAAGGAAGGTATATTATACCGGCCTGCCACTGGTTGAGATTATAAATGTTTATAAATAAAACGGAGAGCGACGCATTAATGCATGTATATACGACGTAAAGTAAACCGCAGGCGAAGATAATGGTAGCGTTATCTTTACGGGTAAGTATTGTCAGAGACTTCAAGGGATTGGGAATCCGCCGCGCTTGCTGCGCACTCTGGTCGCTATCAGGTACCCAGCGGCGCATTAATGTCGGAATCGGTAGTCGTAGATGTTTTGGTGGCCTAACCGATCCATTCCCAACGATACTCCGAGAGGTTTCAGGGAGGAAAAGAATGATTATAACCAAGCACAGTCCCGCAGCAATGGACAAAAACCAGAAGATCCAAGTCCAGCCAGCGGCATAGCTCAATGCACCTCCTAGTATTGGTCCAATACTTGGCGCAATTGTTATACTTACTGCTGTTAGTAAAGTAGGAGGAGGAACTCAGTTATGAGGCCTTACACACGCGAAGGACACAGCGCTTACGAAGGAACCTCTTTCCGCCGGGGACGCGACGTCAGTGATTACGCCGTAAGCAACCGAAAATGTTCCTGCACTCAATTAGCGTCAGCACAACGACCCCAAAGCTAGGTAGATAAATCAAGTTCATGCCCGAGATTGCCAAAGCCTGCAAGACACGAAGACCAAGCAGCGCATTATACGACTTTGACAAGGCGATAACAATATTCGCCACTACGTAGAGGCTCAGCGTAACCATGTACACAGGCCTGCGACCAAGGACATCTGCGGCGTCACCAACAAGCGTGGGCGCTATCGTCGCGACCGCCATGTACGAGGTGATAGTCAAGTTGATCTTATCAACCGAGACTGAGAGGTCCTCGGAGAGCAGGTGTACGGCGGGGAAGTAAATAAAGCTACTTAGAGTCGAAAACCAGGCGGCGTACGAGACCATGGAGACAATACACCATTTCTCAGCTTTGGTGAACACAGAGTACCTGTCCATGGCTCTTGCGGATTTCTAGGGCACTCCCATTAAACTATATCCAGGTAGATGAGGTAGGTAGTTATTGTTACAGATGTTTTCTCCGAGTGTGTACCAAATGCGAAGTTGATAAGGGGATCAGCAGGACCCCTTCTATATATTTACGAATTAAGAATGCGGCTGATATCTACAGGTAACCCCGCATGATCTCCCGCCGCCGATATGCGGCGAGTTCAACGGCATGCATAACTGGGTTGTGTCGATCGTGAGCCACGTAGCCATGGTTTAGGAGATAGAGTATTAATCAACCAATTGGGAGCTTTGGCTATGATTACAAACATTACGATTATTAAACGACTAACTATATTTCTCAACTGGAAAGGCAATCCTATATAATTCAGGGGTTTTGATGTTGTAACCTATTGAAGAGAATGAATATGTAGCTAACGTAAGAAACAACTAGATGAAGACTAATTTGTGTTTTCTAATAGAGATTGTATTACTGTTCTACAAATTCATGAATACAAATTTATGACTACACGGTCAAAGGCAATGCCAACGAGTTAACATTAAGCTAGAACTAGTAGATACCTAGGAGGTAGGTATGTTTAGGCATACTGAAGTTACTCTCCCAAGTTGGACGAAGTGACAATTAGGCACTTACCTGTCATTTGTCTCTGATAGTTAACGGATGTCATAAGAGAGGTAGGTACAAAAGTAGAAAGATGTGTTGGTAGAGCACATGGGAACCTTAGAGGTAGGTATCTCGATATTAACTGGCAGGTACCTAATACAAAGACAAGCTCCTTAGAGGAAGGAACGCATTATGTTGTTGATATTAACGGCGTGCAAGTGCGACTTAATTTGATGTACCTACCAATATGCCGCGGGCAGGAACAAGACAATCTGTAGTTTCCTGCCGGAGTCTTTGAAGAACTGAAGACCTAAAGTGGCAATAGCAACGGGCTTTCGTGCTTGCCTAATGAGCTTCCGTGCTTGCCTAATGTGTTGTTTGGCTGCCGTTGCAACAGGCAAGTGCTGGTTGCTTAGGCAGGTTTGTCGTTCTTTCCTCCTTAGAAACTGCCGGCTGTTGCTACGGCGGTGAGGTCGGCGGTGAGGCTTCGTAGGGCACTATATAAGTCTGCGCACATTCCCGGTCCATGGAATTTTTTTTTCTTCTCTCTTCTTCCAACTTACCAACCATCTAACAACCTTATTCAATTCTACAAACTAACCACCGTTCCTAATAATCACCGTTCGGAGTAAAGGGCGTGATTACCTAAATTACATTTCTCTCTTTCTTCAAGTTACCAACCGTCAAACAACTTTATTCAATACTACAAACTAATTACCGTCCGGTGTAACGGGGTGCATTAATTGCATGCTTACACTCAACTTTAATCACTTCTTGTTGATTCAACGGAAAGACTGAAAAGCTATCTGCGAAACAATTTCAGTCTCAATGATCCTAACCTAACCGCCTCCGGCTTGTTTAATGTAAGTTTCAGGCCTCTTCTAATTTGAGCTACCATATTTTTTATTGAAAGGCTGAAATCTAACTTGTTTTACACAGTCTACTTATTTACCTACTTGTTCTATTCACTCTTTATCAACATACCTATCCACACCCGCAAACCGGAATGGAGATCTACTCCTTACCCAACTCATAACAGTCATCATTCAACAAGTATTAATTTCTCTGTTAATTACCTATTGTCTAAACCAACAACCTGAATGGTACCCTCCGTACCGTGGCTTCTGTTCTGATCATGTCAACTTCACGCTTCACATTATTCCAGTATGATTACCCCCTCCACATGGTAAGTCTATCATTTTTAGATATTGTGCAATGTATGTATAAAGAGGTAACTAACTTGCTTGGGTTTAGTGGGTGCAATGGATATGCGTTCTTTACAAGGTAGCAACTGTATTATGAACTATACGTAGTGTCATTAACTACATGTTGTTGTCTCTATACGAACTTTACTGTTGCCGACTATGCATTGTTAACAATGTATAATACCGGCGATGGTATACTATCAACTCTGTATACACATCGCCGGCTATACATATCGGCGACTATATACACTGCCAACTATGATTACATGTCCATCGGCAACTATACATTGTTGACTATTCTAGGTTCTGTCCACAGTACAAGTATGCGGCTATTTATCCCGTATACTATACATTGCAAGTTACCACTTGTATATTGTGAACTACCTGTCAGCAAATACAATCAACACGACTGGGCTCCTCTCGACCTTCTGAAACATTCTGAAACCAACGACAAGAGTTATCTCTTCACTGCAACCCTGAGATTCACACACAACCCCAGAATCCAACCCAACAAATATTCTAACTCAATTTGGGGTGCCTCTTCTCAACTATTCACTTATTTACCCCAGCTTAAACATCATTATCACTTGGTCACCATCACCTGTACCATAACAATAATGATGGGGAATATCTATTTCGACCGTGACCCTGTCCCTGTTCCCGTAGCCCACTGGGCTCTCGGAATTTTGCCCTACACCATCATCTACCTGAAGAACCTATTCTACAGCATCTATGAGATCACTTGGCCAAATATCCTCTTCCTGTGCATGTTCCACATAGTAGTCTTCCACCTATCTCTCTTGGCCTGGGTAGACTACTGTTGATGGTCATCTCACCCTCTTCATCCTGAACATCGCCAGATCATCGATGAAATCGTTGCAATGGGCGATGCCTGTTAACTCTCGCGGACTGCTTTGGATTCTATTTTCCTATCTCTGGTGTCACTGCCGTAAGTGCTTTTTCGAAGTTGTCTACTGCTTTTGCTATGCATCCTATGACCTATGCTGCACTATCATCATCATCATCATCCTCTTCCTCATCATCATTCTCATCATCATCCTCACGAGCACTATCATATTTCTACCCCGTCGCTGTTTCTATCATCGTTTCCATGATCGTTCTTATCACCGTCCCCACCCCCATCACCTTCCCTTTCTACCCCGGCTTCGTACCTACCACGAGTGACTCTTACTATTATTCCACAAAATGGACTACATGTTTGCAAGTGATGATATGATATGAACTTTGGGTGTCAATACTTGGCGGGCAGACTGCTAACTCGGATAGAAGTAGGATTCGTCAGCGTCTCACCCTTCATAAAAGACACATACCTTCACCGGCGGTCCTATTTGCCACAAAGCTCTCGCCGGGACGACTTCTGGGTCAGCAAGCCGAGCGCTGGGCCGGGATCACCGTGCTTGCGCTCATATTGCAGCTCCAGGTATTCCTGTGGCGGGCCCGCGTCGTTGTCATCGCCGAAGAGATAGGCAATGTCGACGACAAGGGCTTCGGCGCCTTTCTTACGCCAGTCCCACTCCTCGCGCGGCGCACCCTATCACTATTCGCCTACTGGGCCTTCCTATCGACTTATGGCGTGTTCTTCGCAGCTGCAAACAAAGTCTATAAAATAGTTGCACTTGTGTTAGGCAGCATCCTAGGCACAATCGTTCTATTACCATTATTCGCCTTGATTCTAGTGGCAGCTTTTCTATTATAAGCCACTAGGTACTCACTCCACCTCCGAGATTGCAACTTGCCGACCGGACCGTGACCGGCGCGCAAAATATCAAATGATGTGCAGCACAAAGGCAAGATAGCCGCGTCAATCGTCGAATTATCCCGGAATCATATTACTTCCAGCTTTGGACGGCATATTCATTTGTCACTATTACTCATTTGTCACTCACTATTTGGCTCATGGCGGAAGTCTTACAGCAGCATACAACACACTACACACATCCGGCAACTCGTTTAGGGATGGGTTTGGTCCACGCTTCTGAGACATATTTCAGGAAGGAGAGCAGAAGATGATTACTTTTCCGTCTATTGGCCTCTATTTGCTACCGCAAGCTTCACCCCGGACGCGGTCTATGGCAGCGTGGAATGGCTGGGGGTTCAAGGGGCAGAATTAGCGTTTCGCTTGACAAAAGGGAAAACTCTTATTATCGCACAAAATATTGCAGGCAAAGGATGAGCAGCCATAGTTCCGAGGAGGTGCTACATGGTTGCGAGGAGATGTGGCTGCTATTTCCCCGTGAGACTGGCCTCGCGACTATTCTATTCAGCCAGCTTCCTCACCTATCTTTCCATTTAAACCTCCTCGTCTACAAAGCTACCTTTAGCGACTACGAGGTACCTATTGGTTCGCACTCAGCCTTGATAAAGATGCAAACGGGTCTTTTTCGCCACGATACCACGCGACTTCCGAGCTTGCTTATTGGCTTCTGTATCCCGACGCTTAACGGTGGCATCTATTCACGACCCATAAGATATTCGCCACACTAGGGATGGGCGAGCGGCCTGCTTAGTCTAGGGTTCCTGGAAAGGACGGCCGGCTTGGCTATCTACCTCCTACGCGCGTACCTCCAATGCGGCGCGGTGCCTGAGATTCAGCCAATTCTTGCGAATGGTGTGTGCCAGGCAACACAGATAACAATCAGTTCTCGTTCTCAAGACTTATTTTATTACACCTCTTGATACGACTGGACTTGATACGGAGATCAGCGATGATGATGGTCATGATGCTATTCTTCGGGAATATATTGAGAAGAAAAGAAATATCATTATCATTGCAAACGAAGCATTTGGCGCGCGCTACCGAGTCGTGCAGGCGGGTTTGATTACTCGAGTATATCTCATATCGGGGTGGCGCCGGATCTTTATCCCATTTTCAGCCATTTTTCAGCCAATTCCTGCGCATGGCGGTGTCGAACAACGCAGACAGCAAGCAAGCAGCAATTAGAGTTCCCACTCTCAAGACTTATTTTGTTATAATGATACGACGGGACTTTATACGGAGACCAGCGACAGCGTTATTATTCAGGGAGATATCGAAGAGGAGAATTGCTGTTGTTATTATTGCAAACGAAGCATTTGGCACGCACAAACGCGTCGTTGCGGCAGTCCTATCTCCTAGACAACCCTGTCGGTGGTGATGGTGAGGATAGTGGTGGTGATGGTGATGGTGGTAGTAGTGGTGGTGTGGTGGTACCTATTACTCAATCTTCAACCAGCCAGCCAGTTGACGAGTTCATGCGAATAGCAACGGGATGAGGAGGAGGTGTCAAGCAACGCGACTACACCCACCAAGCACAAGACATCACAATTCCCACTCCCAAGACTTATTCCGCCTGTGTCTTGGCCTTTTCCATTGTCTTTAACTGTTTATCTGCCTCACCTCACCTGACCTAACTTAAGGTACCTATTTCATGTATACTACCTCACCCAATAACAATAACCTTACATAGTACTTTACGTTCTTACTTTACGTTCTTGACGTTACATCCCCCGCGAAGCTAATATCCGCCCCTGCGCGCGCGCCCAACCAACCAGATAGATTAGTTACCTTACCTAGGTAGATTAGATGCTTGAGGGCTTATTGCACTACATCACAGACTCAAACTTGACTTGACTTGACTTGACTATTCGGGCAGGTGACGGTTTTAATTCTCGCCCGTGAAATGAAATGAAAGTGAAAACGAAACTAAAATGGTTCCCTAATGCGATGCTAAGCTTTTCAAATAACCTACCGCGTGCCGTGCCGCCCCTTGTTCGCTCGGTGTGCGATCGAGCCCACCCAAATATAGAATCCGGTACCGCCGATCGTAGGCAGCTCCTACATGCATCCAAACCCCTGGATCAGATGCGCTTAACTCATGACCTGAGATAAGAATCTTCTTCATCTTCCTTTCCATCCTCTTGCCAAACTTATTGATTTTATTTAATTCCCTTCCCCCCCCCCCCCCCCTTTTCTTCATCTCTAATTATAGGTACCTACCTAATGTAAATCCATTTTTATCGCGCGATGAAGCCCATTACTTTCGCCGGTATCCTCGCTCTGGGCACCACCCCTGCGGCTGCCGCCCCAACAGCAGCCGGGTCCGCGGGGTGCGGCAAATCGCACCTGCTCCCCGGGATAACGACATACCACGGACTCACGAGCAGCGGGAAGGGGCGGAACTACTTCATCCACTTACCGGGGAACTACAGCGAGACGACGCCGTACCCGGTCGTGGTTGGTTTCCACGGGTCGAGTAGCATCGGGTTGTTTTTCGAGGTGGATACCGGGTTGAGCTCGGATAGGTTCAGCGCAAATGTATGAAGTTTTCAATTTTTAACATTGTGATAATGATAATGATGATTATGATGAGGAGGGGGGTACCGGTGGGCGATGTAGGTAAAAAACTACTTTGGATTAGGGTATTAACAGAAAACTACTTAGAAAATCATGGTCTACCCGAACGGTCTCGGCGTAAGTCCTCCACATCCTGCTATAAAATTAATTCCTGTATTCACTTAACGCTATCTAGGGCGCCTGGACTGGCGCGAATTACTCCGAAGCCTCGGTTGAGGAAGACCTGCAATTCGTCTTGGACCTGTTGGACGATGTCAGGGGATCATATTGTGTAGATGACAGCCGAATCTACGCTACAGGGTGAAGCCTCATCAATCTATCTAGCGCTATTTGACGTGAGTGCTGACTCAAGTAGAATGTCCATCGGGGGCGGCTTCGTCAACACAATCGCGTGTAACGATATAGGAGGACAATTCGCCGCTTTTGCGCCCGCCTCAGGGTCGTACTATACGGATAACGACGCGGCGCACGGGGATTGCAAGCCAGCGCGAAGTCCATTGCCTTTACTCGAAGTCCACGGAGGTGCTGACGGTAGCGTGCACTACGACGGCGGGGACGGTGAAGGAGGTGAGGAGCCGAGTATTCCCACGTGGTTGGGATGGTGGTCGCAGCGGAATGGGTGCGATGATGGCGCGAAGAAGGTGGAGGATAGCTTTGATGGAGACGTGCACCATACCACCTGGAATTGTGGTGGTGAAGATGGTGCGCTGCAGCATTGGAAGGTCGATGATATGGGTAAGTCTAACTTAATTCTTTTCTTTTCGGAGTTTTATTTAGACATGTACCGTCTGCATGTGGATGTTTTGCTTACCTTTTTGGCTACTTCTTCAGGGCACTGCTGGGCATCAACCGAGATCAACTTCTCACAGGTAGCGGCAGGCCAGGGACCGACGCATATACAGGCGTCGCAAATTATCATGGAGTTCTTCGACAAGTTTACCAAGCCGTGAAAGAGGACGGATTTACCCCGTGTTATAGTGTCGCAGGATGGACTAAAGTTTGTGCATGAAGCTGTATGATAAGTGTTAGCTGTAAATATCGCTCTCAAGTAGGTATATATACAACACGCCCTTTATCAAAGTTTGAATGCCTACCTCTAGCTAGATATAATTTATTCAGGATGGTAAGAGCTTGGACGCGACGCTGTTAGAGTTCGGGGATGAGGGAGATTGTCGACGAATAAAAACGACTCTCCCATTCCCGCTACCCTTGATTGGTACGCTAACACCAGCGACTTCCACGCTCTCTTCCTCGCCCTCGCGAGGTTGTACATCGGGCCAGTCTCTCCAGATTTCCGTATCTGCCTGCATATACCGCTTGAATGCCATCTGCACCACGCGGATAGCTTGGGCCAGATCGCCGACCTCGAAGGCTATCACCTGCGGCCGGATGATGGCGGCATGGTCCAGGAGCTTAGCGTAGAAGACATCTTCGGGCCTCACGTCTGGATATAATTTGGCAGCCTCCGGTGAGTGAGGGACCAGAGAGTACCGGGGCTCCCAGTTGCGCACCGACGGCTCGGTATCGCGATCGAAGCCCTCTTGCGATATATACGGCGGGTTACTGACTAGTATGCCGAAGCTATTCCTTCTCCACGTCATCCCTGCGTCTTTTATATCAAGCTTTCTTCTAATTTTCTTGTGTAGGTAATTAGTGAGCCGCCCTTCGTGGGCGATAGTAAAGGGCCAATTTGCAGAGAAGGCGTCTGCCCTCATGAAGGAGACGAATTGTATAGACGTGGGTGATTGAAGCAGCTCATGCTTCCTATTATGATCGAAGTTCCGCGCGGCAAGCCTGACGGCTTTAGGGTTAATATCATACCCTCGGACCTGCATGTTTGGAAATCGCTGATTTAGCAGCGAGTAAAGCAGTAAGGCGATACAGCCGGTTCCGGTACACATATCGATGATTTTTAGCTCGGAACCTATCTCATGACCAGTTTCACTTTCCTCGACATCCAAGATGTCACGCACGACGTGGGCGAGATGGGTGGTCCAAGCCTCGGTCTCATGGCGCGGGATCAAGACGCCGGGGCGGCACCGGATCTCGAGATTGCCGAAAGGTTGGCTCCCTAGGATATATTGTAAGGGATACCCACGGCCCCTGAGGCTGCACATACGGTAAAGCTTGGTAGCTTTATAGACCTTATCGTTACTTTTTGAGGCTTTTGTTTCCCTGAAAAGCGGCGCGAGCTTGTTCGATTCCACACTCTCGCGGATCCAGCGCAGCTCGTTCTGTGCCGAGCTCATATTTTTGCACGTAGGAAGCAGGGCGGTTATGTACCGCATATCGGTATTCAAGCGCTGCGCCGCCGACGGTGATACTCGTGGTATTTTCATTATGAGAATGAGAATTAGAAGTGAGAATGAGAAGTGAGAAAGACAAGTATAGAATGTGTTTGTGTTTCTTATGGTGAATGCGAATTTCTTATAGCGAGTAAGTGCCTTATAGCGAGTGCCTCCTCTCAGGTTAGGTAAAAATTAATTGATATTGCCCCGCCTTTTAATGTAATTGAACAATTTGATTGGCTGATAACTGGTAGTACGTATATGAGTTGGTCACGTGGTCCATGAGTGAGAACTTTCATTCACTTGAACCTGTACCTAAGTTAAAGTTAGGTACCTCTATGCCTCTAAATCCTCATACAAGGTTGGAAGATAACAACCACTTTGGGCTATGTCTCGAGTTATTTTAGAGCTCCCAGACCTCTAGCAATTGTTATATACATGCATACTTCGTACATCCATCTATTTTTTTATTACACGTCTAGCCAACCTAATCAGATATCTACGCCCCCTTTTATCTACTCCTTTTTCTTCGGAATCACATAATTGACCACCGCACCCCCTCTCACAGGGAATACCTTAGTAGCTTTCCTGATGTCAAGGTCGCCAACTAGTTTAGCCTGCGCTTCGGGTGACTTGAGAATCTCTTCTGTGACCCAGTTGCGGAATTCATCTCCGCCATCTGCGATCTCTACTGGCTTCAATGGTACATCCACCACGCACCGTAGCTTACCGTTCACTTGCACGGCGCAAGAGACGTAACTTCTTCCCAGGAACTGCAGCGACCCATCTTGGACGGGCCAGCTACACTCGCCTTTAGCGAATATGCTCCGGCTGTTAGGTATAAGAATGCTCCAGCACTCCTCGGCGAATGCAGGAGTGATGGGCGCCATCATCCGGATAAGCTGCCGCGTAGCTTCGCGCTTGATCGTATCCGAAGCTAGCTTGTTTTCAACAAGTATATTCGTGAGGCCCATCAGACTCGAGACCATCGTATTTAAAGGATAGACTTTCTCTAACGCATTGGTAACAGAGGCGATGGTGTTTTGCGTCTCGCGCCACACCTCCACATCTGCTGCCCATTGCGCTGATTCCCTTTCGTTCATCTTCTTTATTTCATCCGCAGGACGGCCGAAATAAGCTTTTCCATCAAAGCCAGTATGAGACTTTGGCTCAGACTTAGTAACGGTTTGCACAAAGTCATACAGCCGGCGCAGCCAACGTGTGACACCAGAAATCTTATCCTCGTCCCAGTTCAAAATCTCTCCGACGGGCGCTTGGAAGAGGATATGAGCCCTGGTAGCATCAGACCCATATTTAGCGATAAAAGAAGTTGGGTCTACACCGTTGTGTTTGGACTTGGACATCTTCTCAAACGACACTGTTCCCGTTTTTCCTGAGGCTACTACTTTCGGTCGAGAAGGATCCGACAAATCTACTTCGTCTGGCTTCAAGAAGCGACCACTGTCAGGGTCTGTATATGTCTTTCCATGCACCATGCCTTGAGTGATGAGTCGCTTGAAAGGTTCCCCAGAGAAGTCTAACGGCGAACTAAGATGCCCATCTTCTTTACCCATTTCAGGGTATAAAATACTCATAACCGCTTTATATACAAATCTAGCGTAGAGGAGATGGAGAATAGCGTGCTCGACCCCGCCAATGTAGATGTCCACGGGGAGCTGGCTTTTCGCCGCAGCTTCGGACACAGGAGCCTCTAAATTGTTAGGGTCTACAAACCTCATGTAGTACCAGCTAGAATCCACAAATGTATCCATCGTGTCTGTATCTCGCTTGGCTGGACCGTGGCATTTTGGACACGAGGTGTTAACCCAATCAGTAGCAGACTCGAGCGGGTTGCCAGGGCGGCCACTTTCCCAGTGATGATCAACTTTAGGGAGGGTAACAGGGAGTTGATCTTCCGGAACAGGCTGCGGACCGCATGTGTTGCAATGGATGATAGGTATTGGAGTCCCCCAATATCTCTGCCTGCTAATCAACCAGTCTCTAATCTTCCACTTAGTGTTACTTTCTGCAAGGTTAGACGTGGTTTTGATCTGGGAGACGATATCCTTCGCTGCAACGCTAGAAGGCTTAGTACAGTAAGAACCGGTAATAGGAGTCAAAAATCCTGCCTCCAAGTAAGGACCGTCTTTGAGAGAGGAGATAGACCCGCTAGGCTCAGGTGAGACAGCATACTTGAGAGGCTCGTCAGGACGGTGTCTTTTCCAAAATGCGAAATCTCTTGCGTCATGCGCTGGGACTCCCATAATTGCACCTGTCTCATAGTCTCCTCTAACGTAAGGAGTAACGTATACTGGAAGAGGCTTGAGGTTTTCTTCTGGGACATCTTTGAGGGAAGAAAGTGGACTAGTTGCTTTTAGGTACGATATCTCGTAACCTTCTGTGGTATCAGGGGGAAGATCCTTTACGCGCTCGACGAACTCCCGAAGGGCCGGATCTTCTTGGGCCATCTGTTGCACCAGGAGTGAGTGTGGAGAGAGAGCGAGGAACTGAGCTGCAAATATAGTTTCTGGTCTTGTCGTATATATCCTTAACTTGCGAGACTCGATTCCTTTGTCCGCGGTATTGGCGAGAAATTCGTAATAGGCACCTTCTGTGCGTCCGAGCCAATTCTTTTGCATTGTCAAGACCCTCTCAGGCCAGGCGTCATCCTCGCCAAGCTTCTTGAGATCCCGTAGGAGCGACTCCTTGAATTGGGTTATGTGGAAGAACCACTGCTCAAGCTCGCGCTGCTCGATCTTTGCGCCTGATCTCCATGATCTCCCCTCCGAATCGACCTGCTCATTCGCAAGTACGGTCTTGTCGATAGGATCCCAGTTCACCGTTGCCTTCCGCTGACTCACTAAACCGTGCTTGTGAAGGAGAAGAAATATTTTCTGGGTGTGTTTGTAGAACTCCGGGTCACATGTTGCAAATTCCTACGTAGTGATTAACATTCGGTTTTCCTATACTTGCATGCTATGATCGAAAACGAACCCGCGACCAATCGAAAATTGCATTCATCGACTCAAGCTGCTCCTTCATACGAGCAATGTTGTCCCTCGTCCAAACGGCAGGGTCAATGCCGCGTTCAATTGCCGCATTTTCGGCAGGTAACCCAAAGGCGTCCCAACCCATTGGTAGAAGCACGTCACGGCCCTGTAAACTATAAAAGCGTGCTATCACGTCCGCTATGGTGTATACTCGAAGATGGCCGAGGTGAAGGTTGCCTGAAGGATAAGGGAACATAGAAAGTATGTACATGTGATTATTGGTGGACTGAGAGTCATGATTCTTTAGAGCAGCGACACTACCTGTTCCTCCACGAAGCTGACGACCCTCTTCGGGGAGCTCGCTGCGCTTCGAGACCCGGCGCCATTTTCGGTCTAAAGCAGGCAAGTCAAGCTGCGTTGTAGCATAGAGCCGGCGCAGAATGGGCGTTCCAGAACTTGAAGACCAGGCGCTCTTAAGCTTCAAGTACGGTCTTGACTGACCAGCGAAATTTCTTATAACGGAATGCATTGAGTAGATTTCATGGCCGCTGTCTTAAAGAAGAAAAAAAAGAAAAAAATCAGAGTCGCTGAGTAAATGAAAGTTACAATGAATTTTATGAGCTTCAAGGTTGTTATTCAATGTCAATGTTATCTTATCAAACATCGCGATGGGAAACCCCCGTTTTATTGCATAATACTGCACTTTTACTTACATCTTCCCTTTTCATGCAATATGAGGTATGTCTAAATGTCTGAGTTACAGGTTAAAGCCATGCCACGGCCATCACGATTCAAATATCTTTTACTTAAAAAGGGTTATATATCGATTACTACGTAAAGCAACTCAACTAGAGCTAGTTGTAACTAATAACAAGTGCCAAAAAGGAGAAGGCTATTACTTAAACTCGGATGCGCGAAGCTGAGCGATAGCAAGATAATCCCTCCTATCATCCAACGAGACGTCTCCGCCTTCTCTTAACGAGACGCCTCCGCCTCCTCTTGACGAGATATCTTCGCCTCCTATTAACGAAATTCCTCCGCCTTCTCTTGACGGGACGCCTCCGAAGGCTATTTCATCGGCACTGTACTCTTTTCCTCCCTGGCTTTCGGTACTCTCCAGTCCCACGTTGCTGCTAATATCTGCTTCATCGTCAGTCGAAAAGGGGTCTAAAAAGGGGTTTATAGACACAGCGCCATTCTTATTAATGCTTTCCTCATCCGAGGAATCGGAATCATTGTCAAACAAACGTTCAACGTCGTATAGAACTGATACTATATCCTGACCAGCTCCCTCTCTAATCTGCGCGAGCTTATAGTTGTCTTTGAAATCCCAGCCGGAGTAAAATCCTTCAGAGCTTAACAGCTGAGCATTGACATCGTCATTTTAATTCCACGCGTGACGAAGCTTCTCGACCCAACCCTTTGCCGTTGCGCGACCTAGAGTAACGTGTTCAAGCTGTTTCTCACTCACAGACCCGGCAACGGCATCGTTGGTCCTGGGGAAAGCAACATCCAATCGCATAAGACCGAGAAGGTCCATCATATGTTCGGAAATGAATAAGATCTTTTTCATTAACCGCCGCGGAATGGTCATCCGGTCTGGTACCCTGGCCTAAAAGAGCGCAGGCAAAGTTCCCAACCTTGGTAAGAATATCAGAGGATATAGCAGCTCCACCTGAGGAGTTACTAGAAGGAATCTGAGTCTGGTTGCGACGAGACATATTCAGGTCTTGTTACTAATACGTAGTTTCTTGATCTTATGTGGGAATACCTAACCTAATGTCTTGTCTTAAGACATTACCTATACTTATTATGAAGTGTGCATGTTAACGAGCGGATATATATATACCTAGGTATATATGGAGTATCAATGAGTCTGTAGAAATTGTTATTAATTATTTGATCATGACAATGTGCTGGTTCAACCTCAAGCGTTTAGAGGAGAGTAAACAATTTCATTTATTCCATTGAACCCTGTCCTCAAATAAGGGTTTTTGTTACGACTACTTTAATGCATACCCAGTCAGCCAGTAAAAGCCTGACTCATACACCTAACCGGTATTAAAAATTACGTAATCCCTGGGTAAGGTAACCGTCATGCGCCAAGGTACGTACTACGGTACTAAGATGGAGGTATTACAGGTATCTAGGTACCTTATTACTTGCCTTTGACCCGCACAGACCCGTAGACCGCCCTATCGATGCTCAACTCAGGGGAAAGGGGAGCCTGTGGGGAGGAAGGTCCAGTGTGGACGATCAGAAACAAACCCCATCGCAATCTCATTGTTCCCTCTTCCGTATTTGGTCTTTTTCAACCATTTTTTTCTCCTTCTACCTACTCTCTATACTATCTTGCATATACTATTTTACTGACTTAAGAAAGCCTTAGACTCTTTTAAGAATTTATCGTACGAGAAAAAAACTGTTTCGATACTAGCCTTGCATTGCTATTCACTTAATTCGAATCTTAATACATTAGATACTTTATTGTACCTACACGACTCAAAGCATTAATTATACGGATTATTCTTGGCTATTTGAGAGAGAGAGAGTCTGACATCACAAGCTCTTGAACGCCACGAATTAATTCCATAGTGTACTACGCCCATCACTTATAACCGACCATGATTCCTCTTCGAAGACAAAGGAAATAGAAAAACAACTTAATTCACTATATTCTACCCCAACTTAGCTGCGATGCCAGCTCAACATTCCTCCGCCTTCCACACCACCGCTCGGGATTCCCTCGAACTCGCCTCCCTAGCATCGTCCAGTCGCGGTCCCGATACCTACTCGGAAACAGACTCCAGAGCGTCGATATCCTCCTCGCGGAAGCTCTCGCTCGAGCAAGACGACCCGTTAGATTACAACAACCCTGCGAGCCGTTCCGCTCGTGGAAGAACGTACTCCATCACCTCCAACTTCGACTATGCCGCGAATCTCTTCCCGCTCTCCTCGTCTACCGCTCCCGGCTATGCCCCTTTAGGCGCACCGAGTTCGGCTGCCCAGCGCCACGGCGGGCTGGGCGGGCCTTCGCTAGAGAAACACAAAACGTTAACGTACTTGAACGGGCTAGGTTTAATCGTAGGGCTAGTAATTGGTTCGGGTATCTTTTCGTCCCCCAGCCAGGTCAACGTAAATGTCGGCTCGCCTGGAGCGTCGCTGGTAGTATGGGCGATATCTGGCGTCCTCGCCTGGACGGGCGCAGCCAGTTATGCAGAGTTAGGAGGCGCGATTCCTCTCAACGGAGGCGCGCAAGCTTATTTATCCAAGATTATGGGCGAATTGGCCGGCTTCCTTTTCACGTGGGTGGCGGTCCTTGTCCTCAAGCCCGGTAGCGCCGCTATCATCGCAATTATCATGGGTGAGTACCTCGTGCGCGCCGCGGTCGGGGCCGAAGCGGAAACGATAAACCCCTGGATCAACAAGAGCGTGGGCCTTGTCGGATTGTTTATTGTGACGTTTTTGAACTGCGTATCGACGAAACTGGGGACCCGCGTGAACGATGCGCTCATGTTCCTGAAATTCATCGCCCTAATTGGCGTTACTATTTGCGGCATCGTGGTCGCCCTGACCGGGTTCTCCACTTCCGGCAAGGCTAATGTGGACTGGAAGAATCACGCATGGTTTGATGGTACGAGCACAGACGCGACCCATTGGGCTGTAGCCCTATACGCCGGGCTGTGGGCTTATGATGGTTGGGACAATGTAAGCTTTTCACCTCAGAGATGAGCATATCCTTGGCAGCCCCAGTATAGCTAACTATCAGAATGTAGACGAACTATGTAGTGGGCGAGTTTCGAAACCCTTCAAGGGACCTCCCGCGTGTCATCCATACGGCGATGCCTCTTGTCATTATTTGCTATCTCCTTGCCAACTTCTCATATTTCCTCGTTTTACCTCTCGATGCTCTCAACTCCACTAACACTGTTGCCGTTCTGTTCGGCAACAAAGTATTCGGTCCCGTGGGCGCGCTTATTTTTGCTCTGATTGTCAGCGCGTCTTGTTTTGGCGCTCTTAATTCATCTACGTTTACCAGCAGCCGGCTTGTTTATGCCGCTGCCAAAGAAGGTTATGTTCCAGCTGTCATTAGCCGCGTGGGTATTGGTTCCCGCGAGCCGGGCATGACAACTATGAGGACGAGGAATTGGTTTTCGAAACGACTACACAATATGATCGGCGACGAAGAGACGGGTCTTTTCTTTACGCCGCTGTACGCATTAGCGCTGAACGGCGTGTTAACGGCTATATATGTTATCGTCGGCGAGTTCGGGGAACTCGTTACGTTTTACGGGGTGGCAGGGTATTCGTTCTATTTCCTCACCGTCCTAGGATTGATCATCCTCAGGGTGAAGGAGCCGCAGCTGGAGAGGCCGTATAAGACGTGGATCACGACCCCCATTATATTCTGCTGCGTGAGCTTGTTCCTGCTCAGCCGCGCGGTATTCGCGCAGCCCCTGAAGACGCTCATCGTCGTCACATTCGTCCTATCGGGGATTCCGATATTCTTTTGGAGGATACAGGGCCGCGACCAGGTCGCTACCAAGCGGGAGACAGGCGCCGGCAACGCGGCGCCCGGGTGGAAGTTCTGGAAACGATGGCGGAAATGAAGCTACGACTGAAAAGATTAAACCCAACTCCCCCATCCCTTAACTACCTAAAAAAGGGGAAGGGAGGGATGTTTCTTATAAAAAGATTTTCCAACAGTTGGACATAGCGAGCATTCTGAATGAAAGAGAAGAGAGCATTATGACCACTGGGGTATACGGAGTCAGGCATACGCATATGTATCTACCTAGATTCTGGGTGGTAGTGGTGGTGGCATCGGTAAATAGCGTATATTTCATAAACCGGCACGTATGACGGTGCGATATGAATGAGTCAATAGAAATAATGACACAGGCAATGGCTTCGGTATATTACCGTGAGAAAAATACGATTTAAGAATATAATATCCCGCAATGTGTTTGACATTCATCCATGCACGCATAATAAAAGTAAATTCGGGGGCTATTATGTCTCCCAGCATACCACATGTAATCCCGCAAATACCTACCGTTCTTGCTCGTAAATGTTTTTTCCCCCTTTTCAACAAGAGTATCTTTATATGCTCAAGGTACGTTATCTAATGTAAGAAGAGTCTTTGTCATGATGATCATGAACTTGGTGTTGTAGGTATTTCTTAACGAAGAACTATTGTACTTCTCTACTAAAGCTACCTGGCTAAATCATAATCGAACTTCGTCATCGTCACTTATTCGCAACTCCTTCGTGCTTTGTCTCCTCACATATGAGGACCCTTTCGACGAAAAATAGGATCAACATCCTCGTTATTACTTAATCGATAGCAATTACCGAAACCCTTTTTCCTCTTCTTCGGATTTTCAGTTCTTTTTTAATTTCTTCCTTAACTTCTTTCTTAGCGCTTGCAATTTCTAATGTTGTGTTAAATTAATCCAATTTGTTGTTTGCGATCTTCGATACTGTGCTTAATTGGTCTAGTTTGTCCCTTAAGGCTTTCAGCGCCATATGACTATCTTTGAGCATCTTTTCAATTGTGTTGATTTATCTTCTAGCTGTCTGTGGCGTTGCGTGGGTATCTAGATTATACTATGTAATGCTATGTAGGTACCTGGATGGTAGACAGTAGTTTGATTATAACGAGCTTGGTTTTTGAAAAGGAAGATCTGTTAGATCTTCTTATGTCTCCCGGCGGTTTGTTTAGTATGTCAACGACCTAAATGTCGCAAAGTCTCCGCATGTGTCACCACTCGCTGTATCATTGGTGTTTTCCTCAAGTTTCCTCTAAACTAAACTATGCTAGGAAGGACTGAGTTAACACCCCCCCGAAAGCCGGTAGCGTCGACGTGTGTCATTCCTTCGTCTGCCGCGATGGGAAACCGGTTCCACGCAGCAGGTTCGAATCCTGCAGCTCTTACCGAAGGGCCATGGTAAGATATCATGTGACAAATCGCGCAAGCACCCCATCAGCGTGACGATACATGACCATCCAAATAATCCCGAAGTCTTCAAGAAATTGCCAGCGATGATCACAGAGTTTGCGGACATCTTCGAAGACAAAGGTTTTGCAGATAATGTCAATCCAACAGCAGAAGATGAGCTCCCTCGTCTAAACCTCAGACCAGGATAGCAGGACCTCATCCCCTGTATATGGCTGTCTTGAATTCGACCATTTCTGTCGGAAGGACATAGTCTAAAGGTTGTCTCACGCGCTGCTACATCGGCATTCCTAATAATATTATAGGCGTTGGAAAGAAAGCCGGTATTGAATGGATGCCCTGTGCTTTACGTAGGTAATCCTAGGAGTTGACTCTAGGGAATCACCCGAAGAGCTGGGCATTTGCCCGCGTCCCATTGGCAATTTTGGTCAAAGGAGTATAGATCATCCAGCGATTTCTTAACTGAACGATAATCTGGTGTCAAGCTTAGTCCCGCATACGGTTGGCACCTTTGTCAGATTTGCAACTACAAGCGAAGCGTCCAACCCATGGTCTTGCGCCAGTCGCTCAAATCAAATTGACATAAAAAAATTTGTTGTCGGCTATTCTCTCCTCCTCTTTCAATAAAGCCTTGTCGAACAAAAACGACGCCGTAATTGCAGACTAGCAATGGCGCTGTTGGATTGGCAATACTTTGCCAAGGAATACGATATCGTATTAATGACTAAGGAAATATAACAGAAACGTAATGAAATAGTAAAACAGTGATTGGTTGATTTTTGGTCTGTATTGTGTAACTTTCTGTGGAGCTACTAATTGTTGGGACTTGGTCTGATGATTCTTGATCTTATTGTTGTATTGTTCAAACTATCTGAGATGTCTGACTGAGATTAGGATTTCCTTTATTTTGACTAGTCTTTGATAAGATTACTATTGACACAATTGATAAGCCTGATAAGCGATAACTATCTTGTTGCCTGACAACATCCCCTTTCGCAAAGAAGCAACGAGGACGTTGCTTCATCCATCTTAACCTATGCGTTTGAAGAGCCGTCTTTTTTCCTCTCGGGGTTTTGGCTCAGATTTTGGCTGAGCTGCTTTAACAAGTTCAGTCGTCCTGATAAGCTTGTCGATTTTGTTCTTGAGCTTTGCTATAGACTTTTGTAAGCCGGTAGATTGTTCGTGCAATCCGTGGACTTCTTCTGCTAGTTTTGTGAATTTGTCGTCCAAAGACCGGCAGGTCCTATATACTTTTTTATGGAGCTTACTCTAGAAAGGAAAGGATCTACGAATTGTGGGATGGAAAACGGGTAGTCCCAATTGTGGGTGGGGCATGGCCCTAGCGGCCTCAGCCGCAGCCCGTGACGCGAGCACGTGACCCACGCCCTAACAGGCGCCTTATACACACTGGGTGGCAAGCTTTTATCATGCTTACACTAATTGAGGTTGACTCTTGAAGCGCTCTGCCTTCGCTAATATATATTTTCCTATACATAGGTTAATACTATTGAGGAGAAGTAAAAAATATTAAGAATGGAACAACTTACTGCTGGGTCCAGGGCATTGCTGCCATAATAACTAGGTACCCGATTGCATAGGTCACCCTTGGCTGAGCCCCTAATTTAGTCTCAACAAGACTGGTAATTCCCAGCATACGAGTTTTAAACAACTGTATCTGGAGTGTGGTATAGGTATTCTTCCCCGATTTTCAGGGCTTCGAACAGCCAGGCCAATCCACCTGGCTAGATGCTAGGCTGTGTAATGGATTAATTTGGCATCTCAGAACTGACTGGTTCAATGCTGTTTCTGTTGGAACATAACGTCAAATCAAAAAAGGTATTCCTCCTTGTACTCATAAGGGCAATGAGATGTGTCGTATGGTATTTCGGGGTCATCCGTGAAAGAGTGACTTCCTGTGTGATTAACGTTTCCTATTTGATCCGTTCGAGGCAGCGGATCTAGCGTTGTTTTGCAAGTCTAGAATTGAACCCTTTTTGACCATGTATGGTGGCCGCGGCGATGGTGTTTTCGCTCTGGGCCAACTCGGATTGTGGGGTCCTGAAACTAATAGTTGAGGGCTGGTGCCGCCTATAATACCTCGTTCAGCGGTCTTCATGGTTCGGTCAATATTTCTTCGTATATCGTTCCCCTCACAAACAAAGTCGATATGCCCGTGAAGGTTACATGTTTTACTGTCGGACCCTATCCGCACGGCGATGTGATAATCATGGTTGGATTGTCTTGCGTTGATCTTTTCCCACCTATTTTCTTCACCTCGTCGCCGTATCCCTATGATAAATATTAATACAATGACTCGAAAAGAAAAGTAAAAGATTGACGAGTAGCGGAATTACTTACTTGGCACTTTCGACAGACCTCAGCCTTTAGGTGAACTGTGTTGTGGATAAGAAAACACTTAATCTGGTGTGCCGAACAGTATCCCTTCAAACGACGACAGCTACCCTTTCTGAGATATGCATTTATATAGGTGCTGCTTGTTGACAAGGTTGGTTGTGGATAGATAGAATAAGTTATCCAGGTCTTTATAGGCAATATATGATAGTTGTCGATCCGTAGTGTTTTCAGTTCAGAGCTACGTCGTCTTGTTTAGTGGTGTTCAGGCGGGGAGCGTATATGAGTCTTACCAATATTAGTTATATTGTTGCATAAGTTTAGTTTATAGTTGATACCCCGCCGGTCGAAGATGAGGACCACGGTCTGGGCTGTCAAGTCTTGAGAGTAGGTATTGACTGGTATAGGTTTGGAGTTTACTATGACGTACACGGCTTCCAGCAAATTGGAAGCCTCAGGGTACCCCATAGTTGATAATCGTCGACTTTACTTTATAACAAGTTGTTATTGACGTGTTGAACGTTGTATAAACCTGAGGTGGCATTTATGTGTTGATTGATAAGAAGAGAAGAGAAGAAAAATGTTGTTGGTGGAATTGTTGATGAAGAAGTTGTAGGTTTGCAAGTTGGTTGCCTGGATTTTAAAAGTTAGGTGGATTCTTAATGTAATAACGTAACACCTATTGTGGTTGCCTTGTTTGTATTTTCCGGTAAAGAGTGATTGCCTTCTAAGTTTGTAGAAGAGTTTGTAGTTACGTTCCGCGGCAACTGCCTGAGAATATGTTGGAGTTAGGTTAGGTACATAGGTAGGTACCTAGATTTTACAAACATGTAAGGAAGGAGCATTCTCTGATAAGGTTTCTACCGCGAGTTAGGTAGTCGGGTTCCAAAAGGACTTTCAACTCTGGGAAGCTGCAGTAAGTCTGATTAGGTACGTTAATGGTTCATTTCAACTGATTATTAAAATTGACATCTTGGCCCTATATTCTAATTTGATGAACAAGACAACCTTGGAACACACATATATGTATTTTTATTAGATATTTTTATTAGAAAGGCCATGATTACCTACTAAACTTCTTAAGGTACTTAAGTTATGATAACCACCTGTCAACGGACATACGTGTTGAGGCTTATTCCACCGTGACAAACCTTAGTGGCTCCTATAAAAACCTAACTTGCTAATTACACGATTCGGGTAGCATTAATCGCGTCTATCTTGTAATTTATACTTGATTTCGCGCGCACAGGGTCCGTAGGCGTAGCAAAGGTTGGCATCTTGCATTGAATCTTACATTGCTTATCCCTTAGCCTAGTTATATAACCATGCATTGCTTGTTGTATTCTTGCGGGTTTGTGCCCTCTCGTACATCCACTTGCTGCTCAACCCGACAGTGTTTCTCTTTCCTGCCACGGGGCTGGGGCTGGGGCTATCGGGTACTCCGCCATAGAAAGAAGAAGAGAATCCCGCGCTGGAAGAGAATCCCGTGCTGGCACCCAACATTCCAGACGATCCTAGCGAGCTTATCGACGAGCGGCGCGCACCGTTCATGGCCTTCTGGAGCAGCGGACTCTGAGGAGACCCTAATCCGGCAAGATTGACATTCCCGTTTCCTCCGCTGAGGCTACCGTAGTTGGAGGCAGGGCTGCGAGTGGGGCTGGAGAAGCTACGCTTACTGCCAGTAGACCCGGAGATAGAGGGAGTTCGGGAGTAGCGGGGCGGCGTGCTATACGCAGAGCCTGGCGTAGGAGGTGCGGAACTCGGTGGCAGACCCAGCAGTTGTCGTTGGCCAGGGGTTAAGGGGATGTCAGATAGATCATCTTTGGGTCTGATTAGAGGCAGGAGATTCGTGCCGATATTGAAGAGGGGTATGGCAAGAACTGCCCAGTATGCGTATCGCGCGTAACTCCAGACACTGCCCGAATTAGTATTGCTGAAGCGGTTAAACTGGGATATGGAGGCGTACGCGTAAGGAAAGGATTTCTTAGATGGTAACGCTCGCGCCGCCAGAGAATGCAGGATGATCAACGTTATGAGGACGATGATATTCACAGCAATGCGCTTGATGTTCTTGTCTGAGAAGGTAGTGGCTTCCTGTCGCTGGGTAATTTCCTCTAGGCGCGGATGTCGCCAT
This sequence comes from Daldinia caldariorum, assembly GCF_022478825.1. NCBI lineage: Eukaryota > Fungi > Ascomycota > Sordariomycetes > Xylariales > Hypoxylaceae > Daldinia > Daldinia caldariorum. The sequence continues at coordinate 370,292 of NW_025953040.1, read as the reverse complement.
GTGCCTGGACTGTCTGTGGGCGGTGGCGTAGCAGGTGTTGATTTCTTAGGGGTGACTATCGTCTTTGCCATCGACAGAGACATAATCGCTAACGAATAGTCTGGTGCCTCGAAGTCGAGGACACAGAAACGATTCAGTGGACGTTCTATCGAGAATGCGCGTGTAGGTCGCCGTTTTGAAACAACACCGATACGAGAATGTTGAGTCCTACTAAGAAGAAAAGAAAGGAGAGAAAGAATTAACTGAACCGATAGCTGAGTCAATTGAATGACATTTATTTGCTGCTGTTACCTATTATGTTAGAGCTTGTTAATCAGTGCCTAAGGTTAGTATGTATAATTTTAGTGGCGCTGCGAGAGCAGGCCTTCGTCGTCGAGCTTTCGTCTGATGGAATGATTCTGCTTTGTTTTCTTTGGGGGGACGAATCGGTTGTCAAGGCACTTGCGAAAAACAACTTCTTGAATGTACTGTTACATCCCCTTAGTCATCGTGCCTTATCGGATTCGCATCCCAGATTTAGCGCTAAGATTCAAGGGAGCTATTGTGCACGGACCAAAGTACATTGGTACATAGTACATCATACATATACCTTTTTTAAGGCGCGGACGCTAGGTTGCTACGTCACAGGGCTGACAACAAGTTCCTTTAACTTTGAAGCTCCGAGTTCCCCACCAAACCATCTCACCTCATCGGGGTCAACTACCTAACCTAACCTATGAAGGACCAACGGACGGATTCAATCTAGAAAGAAATCCAACTTTTCCACCACGTCTACTCCCTCTTTCCTTTCTACGATACCGATCGGTCCATAGTTTGTTTGATGGCTACGACATAGCTGGAATCCATTTGTCCTTTTGAGGGGAAACATACCTACCCGATCCAGATCCAGATCCAAAAGTAACCCCGATATTAGCAATAACAGGTACCTAATATAGAAGTTAACACACCCACCTCTTAACCACCAACATGAGTGTTGGCAGCCTCTTGACCCAGTTCGACGAGGGACTGAGTTCGCTCTTGACACAATGGAATAGCTACTCTACGCTAATTGTTACGGCCTTGGTGTTAATCATAACATACTCCATCGTGAACCGAGTTGACCCTGAGATCCATCCTATGCTTCTCGCTCGTCAAGCGTCAAGCTCGCCAGTCCGAAATGAAGGAGAATCGCCTGTCTACCGCGGAAACTCAGCGCCTCACGGTTTACCTCTCAACACTGGATTAAATGTTAAAGATGCCGGCGCTTCGAAATGGGCCCAGGGTCGAGACGGAGACTTGAGAGATATCTGGCGCAGAGCTGTATCCGGCCCATCCGATGAAGGTAGCTCGAAGGCAAAGGGCCGCATCTTAACAGTCTTGGGAAGTGAGAAGGTTATAGAGCACGATATAAGTATGAGAATCCTTTTTGACCGTGGAAGTAAATTACGATGGTACTAACAACTTAATCTAGACGATATTACGCGCCAGATCAACCTCGTTGGAAAGCATATTGCTTCTCAAGGCGGAAAGAAGGTGGCCATCTATCTCCCCAACTCTGTCGAATTTATCGCCACCTTGTTCGCCTGCAGCTTTTACAATTTGACTGCCATTTTGTTGCCATTTGATCAGCCGGAGGATGCGGTTATCTCGATGCTTCAAAGGTCCGGCGCGGACACCGTTGTAACCGCTCCGGGTGCTTTCCCGTTCGACAACGCCGTTTCTAGTTACCCGGGCCTTCGTCAACTCATCTGGGTCGTTGACGAAGGTAACAAGCATCTCGACTGGAACGAGGTCCCTAAGGGCATGGGCGGCAGCGTCAACGTTTCTACTTGGCAAGATATTCTGAACGACAACCCCGTCACAGCTGGTACCGAATTACCCCCCGCCGACCCGAAGGCTGAGATCCAGGACATTGTCATCTTTTGGCAGTCTAAGCCGGGCACTCTTGAGGAGATGGTTCGATTCACCCAAGGAAACATCGTGTCCGCTATTTCGGCCCAGCTCACGGGAATCCCTCAGAAGGAACGCTTCTCGCCTGCCGACCTCTTCCTATCCGCGGCGTCCTTATCGGCGTCCTTCCCTCTGGTCCTAACCCTCGCAGCTCTCTACTCCAACGCCTCCGTGGCTTTCAACTCCGTCGCCGGTATAAACTCCGACTTGGTCCTAGCCACCACCGGCGTCGCACCCACCATCGTTGTCGCGACCCCCGAAACTCTCAAAAAGATCCACGAAGAAACCAAGAGCAGAGTCGGCGCCTCGCTCCTCACGCGTGTCTCGCATTGGGTCCAGACGCGCAGCCTCGTCCTTGACGGCGTCATGCCCGCGGCCTCCTTCCTCGCCTCGTACAACGATTCCCTCTACCCGCAGATCGGCTCCTCCCTGACCCCGACCCCCAAGCCCGGCAAGCTCCGCCTGCTATACGTCGCCGAGCCCGCCGGCACCGGCGCCCCGCGCCTCTCGGAGCGCACCCTCTCGGACCTGCGCGTGTTCACCGGCGCCCGCGTCATCTACGCCCTGTCCGCGGCCCGCGTCGCCGGCGCCGTCTGCCAGACCCAGTTCCACGACTACCGCGTCCTGGGCGACGGCTCCGGCGTGCACTTCGGCCCCCCCGTCAGCTCCGTCGAGGTCCTGTTCCGCGACGCCGACGGCCACAAGATCACGGACGAGAGCTACGCCGGCGAGATCGTCGCGCGCGGCCCCGCGGTTTCGGGCGCAGAGGCCCCGCTTGGCGTCGTGGGCACGGTTAGGGTGGATAATACGATTGCTTATTTGTGAGTGTGAGTGTGAGCTTGAACTGAGAGCGTTGGATGATGGTGATGGATGATGATGACGGCGAGAAGGGGATGAGATTTCATATTTATAGGTTTCTTGTAGGTAGGTAGGTAGGTACCGACGACCTAGGGTCCTGTATTAGGCGGGCGGGTGGGATGAAGCAACATTTTGTCTGATTTGGGTACCTCTCGCGATTGAAGTAGATATATAGGTCCTTTGTACTTGGGGCTGTATCTACAATGGGCATGACTATATCCAATATTTCTCTGTCTGGCATTAGGCGTAGCAAGTAATTTTGCTTTTATTCAACATTGACGTCGTTCATAATTACTATAACTACCTAGCCTAGCTTCATCTACCATGGCATACTCGTACGTACCCAAAGTAAATAGCATCTCGGAATCGTACCTAAACCCACGTATGTCAGGTAGGTACCCCTCGTTTGTTTGTTTATCTGTGTGTTGATCGAGCATAACCTGAACGCCGAGCCGAATGAAGCAAGCAAGCTCCCTTCCACATCATGAATCACATCACATAGGCCACATCACCTCGTCTACCCTAAGTAGGCACCTAGGTAGGTACTCTTAAGCACCGTTCCGATATACCTGCGCGCCCTGGTTCCGGAACATAATGGTATCCCGTCTCTGCAGGAGCATCAGCGCGCGGTTAAGACTCTGCTCGCTGAAGCCCTTGCCCTCGACCATCTCGCGGCGCAGGGTCGCCAGGCTGGTGCTCCACCCGATAGGCAAGCGGCGACGAAGCTCCTGCTCGACGCGCGCGACCTCCTCGTTCAGCTCGCGGCCGCCCTGGTTCGCAGTCCCCTGGGTGACGGCGTCCATGGTCGAGCAGAGGAAGAGCCGGATGGCTTCGTCGACGTGCTGCTCGGTGGCCACGGGGGAGAGGGTCAGCTTCGCGAGGGCCTCCGTGATGCGCACGATGGCTTCGAGTTGTCGCACGGTGATGGGGATGCTGGAGCGCGCGTTGGCTTCGAGCTCGGAGGCGTGGACTTGTTTTCGGATGGAGACGAAGTGCGAGGATAGCTTCTCGGCGGCTTCGGGGGAGAGGCGGGGTGCGCAGCGTCTAGACATGAGTTAGTATTTAGTTATTAACATAATTAAGAATGGATACTACTCACGATTTGCAGTAGCTGATGTACCGCCTCATCTTCTCAACTGGTACTTCACCCTCGACTTGCTCCTCAAGACCACGGCCACCCATGTGAATACCCATGACGTGCTTGGCAATGCGCTCATCTTTATCCCTGCTATGATCGTCCTTGACAATGAAGATCATGTCAAAACGGGACAGAATGGTGGTCTGAAAATCGATGTTCTCGCCTGGTGTCTTCATATCGTCGTAACGGCCAAAGATAGGGTTAGCCGCCGCGAGGACGGAGGTTCGTGCGTTTAGGATTGTTGTTATGCCTGCCTTGGCAATTGAGATGGTCTGTTGTTCCATAGCTTCGTGGATCGCAACACGATCCTCGTCTCGCATCTTGTCGAATTCATCGATACATACCACACCACCATCCGCTAACACCATTGCACCACCTTCGAGGTAAAATTCTCGTGTAGAATGGTCTCTCTGCACGGAAGCTGTTAAACCAGCAGCCGAGGAACCCTTTCCGGAGGTGTAAATAGATATAGGGGCGGCTTTCTCGACGAATTTCAACAGTTGCGACTTCGCCGTACCCGGGTCACCGAGGAGGAGCACGTTTATATCACCTCTTAGCTTCATGCCATCTGGTAAGATCTTCTTCGATCCTCCCAGCAGCAGGCAAAGTATGGCCTTCTTAATATCTCGGTTACCATAAATCGACGGGGCGATACAGTCAGCCATGATATTGTAGAGGTCAGGTCTTCGGCTGAGTTCCATAAATTCCTGCTCTTCTTCCTCGGAGAAGATCGAGTGACCTTTTGCTGTGGCATCTACGTCAGTCTGGATGCCCACGGCTCTGAGGTAAGGTGTTCGTATAGCGACGGCGCCGCCAGTTGATGAGTTCTTAGAAGCCTTATTTTGGTAAATGGAGAAAATTCCCATGATTGTACATCTCGATCCGGGAACAACTCTGTTTGTAAGATACCGGTCTGCGGAGATGAGAACATGTCGCGGAAGCTCTCCCACGGGTACCTGGTCCGGTGCTTCTTGGAGCTTGATAATCTGCTGATCGACAAACTTGGACTTCTCGTGAGTAACAAAGTAAGGATCGAGAGGACATTTCTCGGAGGGGTCATTGGGAGGTCTCTGACGACCGCATGTGCGCGGAAGTGTTACACCAGTAAATCCACCTAAGACAGGGACTACCTGCGTGTGTAGACAACTTCGGCATTGGATATGTAGCTGTGTGGCTTTAGAAGACATGACAGAGGCGCCGATGACGATACCAGGTACTCTGACGAGTCTAGCAATGGTCTCGGAATCCAGATTCCGGATCGAGACATCTTCTGCGTTGGAGTGGAGGAGTAGTTGGTGTTCAGGTATGACAGCTTTCGGATCATGGGGGAAGATGATTCGGTGTGTGCATTTCTTGAGGGCTAGTTCGAACTATGGTTATGCTGTTAGTAAATATATATATTAGGTATATATACTATTGTGTTGGAAGTAGAGTGAGTATATTATATATAGCATACAAGAGGTATAATTTCAGCGGGCTCCGTCACTAGTCGGTGCGCAAGCTCTTCATTATACTTGATTAAATCGGTAACGTTGACATCGCAATAGTACTTCTTTAATAATGCGTTTTCCCTTAATTGATCTCGGTAGATGAAGATATTGTCGTGTCTGAACTCGAGGATAAATGTTACGAGCTGTTCCTGTATATGCAGCCGGCTATCTTCGTTTGGTCCCGAGTTGGACTGGAAGACGGAAACTGAGTAAACGGATTGGCGATCCATTTTGGACACCAGGTATATACGTCCTGATTTATTTTAATTTAATTTATTTTACTTTCTTCAGGGTATCGTGATGGTTGAACTCGGGGTCATGCCGTGGAGTAGAGATCGAGGGGTTGAAGATTGAAAGATTTAATTTGGGAAACTGAATTAATTAACACGCGAAATGGAGACGCGTTTTTTTGGCTAGGGGCGCGTTGAGTGGTTGCATATGGCGCTAATCCTATTCCAATTCAATGGGGTAACCCCTGAATGTTCCAAGGTTCCTTCTTGGCAAAAATTTGAGTCCGACACCGATATCGCGTGTTAATAGATATCTCTTATATATACATTTTTTTAGCTGTTTAGGTGTTAAATTTGCTTTTAGAGGCCTACTATGTAGTTATCAGTACCTTAGGTAGGTATTACCTGACTCTACAGTCGGGAAGCGGCATGTAACCTTGAATTACTAGCGCCATCAGATGAAAAGTATAGGAGCTTAGTTTGCTTAGATGATTCGGTACAATACATTTGAAGTTAGCTGGCTACAACTTACAAGCGCATACTAAAAACATACCTCAAACAACCTAAGTTAAGATCCACGACCCGAAACTGTTTGCGATACCATACCATATAATACCACGTACAACACATTACGTCGGCGCCGATTTGATCCATATTCCCAAATTGCTCAGAGTTGACCTAGTAGCATTAGGTACAGAAATAAATAATTAGATACCACAACTACCCGTCGATCCAACCGTCGATCCCTCTCTTTAATACCTAATCGAAGACTTGCGAATATTCGTCTTAAACAGCCTCCTGAACTTCATACCTCCCTCCTCGAGATCGATCAAGTTGCGCCGGCGAGTGGGAGTCGCAACTTATATTTCCTGGCGTCTTATGCAGGACGTTTACATAGCTTCGGCATAGATATGATTCCCCGGTAGCCTCTCGCGAGCTTTGTCAATAAGCCTTTAGGCTTCCCTCGCAATGTTTTCCAACTCAGAAGCCCGCAAGTCTGTTGACAGCCTACCACCTTTATCACCCACCTCCCGAAACGAATTTCCATTTCATCGCCAAGGCTCTGTCGCTTCCCATCACGCTGCACGACGAGGTTCGACTGCGAGCTCCATACATTCTATTCGTTCTATTCGTTCTATAGGGGGTCATCTCGATACGTCGAGTAGTTGGTCGCAAACTGTTCACGAGACAGGCCAAAATGCTATCTCTACTCTACTTCAACCGCCGATAGTCCGGACTGGTTTACTGCCGCATACCTCAGCTCCCGCTTCTAGTGCCCACAAGCCACCCACCGCACGAGATATTCCACCTGTTACATTGACCAACATACCCCATGTGGATTCTTCTGACTTCAAGCCTTATTTAACGCAGGTTGGAGCTTTATATGAACAGTTAAGGCGGGTGAAGGAAAGCGACGATGACGGCAGCGAGCTTGTGTTTGGACGTGGCAGGGTTGAAGAGTTTGCGAGTGCGATAGACGACGGGCGTTTGAAACCTGGTAGCCGTCCATCAAGCTCTCGAAAAGTGTCAGGGTCTTCCATTAGGCCTATATCACCTATAGAACAGCCTTCCGTACGCCCGATGCGTAGAAGATCTAGTTCTAGCTTCAGTCGAAAAGGGGCATCCCAAGGTCCGCCTCCTTTGTCCACTATTCCGAACGTCTACTTCGACGAAGATTTCCATTTGGAGAATCCTCGTACATTTGACGTCGTTAGTGAACGGTCCGAGGTTGTACAGCAGCCTCCCGGTTCTACCGGGGGAAAGAATGCTCCCAATGGGGATGCGCCGGCCCCACGCAAAACTCTTGCTACAAATGCGATATTGCAAGAGAAACTATCATGGTATATGGATACTATTGAAATGCACCTCATCTCGTCTATATCAACAGCTTCCACGACATTCTTTACGGCCTTGGGATCTCTAAGAGAATTGCACTCTGAGGCAGCCGAATCGGTGCAAAAGATAAAGGCGCTGCGGCAAGAGCTTGAGAACCTTGACCAAGAAATTGCTACTAATGGGTTAGAAATTGTCCAAAAGCAACGACGACGAGAGAACCTACAGCAGTTGAATGATGCCGTAAAACAGTTAAAAGAGATTGTCGAGTCAGTCGCGGCATGTGAGACTTTAGTAGACTCAGGGGAGATCGAAAAAGCATTAGAAAGTATCGATTCTCTTGAGAAGTTAATAGCTGGAGAACGGATACCACAGCCCGGCAAGGTCGAAAATCACAACTACCAGCTGTGTGATCTCAGGGACGCCGTTGCCCTTCAGGGTGTAAACGACGATATTTCCGCTTTGCGTTTCCGCATCGGCAAAGCGCTCGAGACCAGATTCATCGATACGTTACTGGGCGATTTGAAGAACCATGTTGATACTGTCTCACCCCAGGAGGTTTTATTGAGATGGAGTAGCTCAGCCATGCGATCTCGCGGTGCGCTTAGCAGAGAACCGACGGGGAATCCGGCTTATTTGGCCGCAACTAGAGGTCTCCGCTCCCAACTAATGCCAATATTAGACGGGTTGCACCGTTCAAAGCACGTCACAATCGCCATTGCATCCTATCGTGAGGTTGTCTTGCGAGAAATCCGGCAGCTTATTAAACGACCTCTTCCGACCTCCAACGATGACGACAATGAATCTGTAATGTCTGCATCTACAATGAGCTCGAAACGCTTAACCCAGCAGGAAAGGTCATCCATCCTTGCCCGAAATCTCCGGGCGCTCGACGAGCAGGACGCCGAAACCCTCTTCGTTAAGATGTACATCAGTGTCACAGAGACACTACGGAGGCTGAGTACTCAGGTTAAAGTACTATTTGACGTTGCAAGCTCCTTGGGACAGGAACCCCTGGATTTTGACGCCGGTCTGAAGTCGCCGCCTCCTCTCAAGTCACCGCCTCTTAATAGCGCAAACCGCGATTTACAGGAGGATATTCATCTAACTATGGACTTGGCTAATCTTTACGGCCAAGCGGTTGATATCTCGCAGGACAAAATCGTAAAAGTACTTCGCGTCAGGTCTGAACAAAGCACCCATCTTCCCTTAATATGGTTCTTGCGGTACTTTACACTTAATCTCTATTTTGCAAATGAGTGCGAGGCTATTTCTGGCCGAAGCGGCACCTCGCTGAAAAATATCGTCAACTCCCAAATTAAAGATTTCATCCAATCGCACGGCGATGCAGAGAAGCAAAAGCTGGCCCAGGGCATGGAGTCTGATCAGTGGAGCGCCAAAGATTTCACAGACGAAAACAATATCTTACTTCAACGTATACTTGACAGTAGTACCAAGGATAGTGACGCTTGGTCAAAAGGAAGCAAAATTTGGTTACCATTCTCCGAAACGGATAGCAAGAAGACTTCCAACGGGCGACCAAGAGCGGAGTCTAACGGCGGAACGAAGGAGAGGACGAGGAGTGCAACAATAGATGACGAGACATTCATACTTCCCAATTCGGCAATACTATGCCTGGAAGGAATGTCTCACTTCTTACACCTGATATCTGGGATCCCATCCATGGCATCTGACGTATCTAGCTCTCTGATCGCATACTTGCAGCTTTTTAATTCTCGGTGTACACAACTTATCCTAGGCGCGGGCGCTACTCGTTCAGCAGGTCTGAAAAATATCACGACAAGACATCTGGCGCTCGCATCGCAAGCGCTAGCATTTATCTCTACGCTCATCCCCCACGTCCGCGAATTCGTTCGTCGACACGCAGGTTCAGGCCCCAACGTCAACAACGCTAACCTTGCTAACCTTATGGGCGAGTTCGACAAGGTTAAGCGCTTGTTCCAAGAACACCAGAACAGCATTTACGACAAATTGGTGGAGATCATGAGCGCCCGCGCCTCGGCACATGCGAAGAGCATGAAGGCACTCGATTGGGACCAAAAGACCGAGTCAACCGTAAACTTGTACATGGAAACGTTGGTCAAAGAGACCGTGACGCTTCATAGGGTTCTCACGAAGCATTTACCCGAAGGTACTGTAAGGTTGATCATGACGCCCGTCTTCAATAGTTATAAGAGCCAGGTGGGCAAAACGCTACAGGGACTAGAGCCTAAAACCGAGACAGGTGTCAAGAGGTAAGCAACAATATTAATACTTTTCATTATCCAGACAACTAACCAGAGGAACTACAGGATGGAATCCGATATCGAGTACCTTATTAGTAGGCTAAGCAAAATAGACGGTTTCGGGGATACGGGGGATACTCTACTTGGCATCGTCAAAACAAAGAAGCCGGAGAAAGAACCGGAGCCGGTCAAGCAAGAGGACAAGCCCAAGTCCCCCAAGCCAGATGAAGGTAGTTCGGAAGAAAAGAGCGGCAACGCAGACAATGCAGGCGAAGCTGCGGAAAAAGTTACGGAAAGCAAGTCATAGTTCTTTGGTCTTGTTTTGATATGTCATTGTTTTTATTTGTACATTGGACCGTTCTCAGCATGAAGGCAGGCGTTCTCTTTTTTTGCTTCTTGGTAGTGGAGAGAGGACTGCGTATAGTACCGAGGCGAAGGAGGTGTTTTTTCTAATAGGAGAGACGAAGTAAATGAAGAAGTGCAAACTTGAGTTATGATATGAATGTTGTATCCCGCCGCGGTGACAAATGTACATAGGTTAGGTGACCAGGGCTGTTATACGATGATGGCTCATTTCGATGTAAAACTGTAGACTCTACATGGTACTTTCTATATCTTTCTGACACCGTCTAGCTATTCTCCCTTATACCAAACTGAACTATGTTATGATCTATTAACCATGCTACTTGATGGCCGTGTTCTTTTCGGCGAGTGACATTTTGAAGAACATATTACAGAACCTTCTTAACCTACGATATTCGAATTCCCTTTCACTATACTTAGGCGCCTAACTTACTTGACATACTTTGGCATGCAGACATCTATAGGCCATCCAATAACCACTTGTATCACGCGATCTATACTGCGGCCTGGGTATATAAGCGTTACATCAACGTCCGATATCGATGTCCTATACCTACCTACCTAACCCTACCTCGCATGTCCCACCCAACCCCATCTGTCCGTCCGACATGCCGTCTACGTCGTCCCGTCTCTCGCCCACGTGTTTCTTCCGCGAGACATAGACACACGCGGTCTCACTTTCCCGTTTTCTCCACACGCCGCTTGTGCCTTTGCCTATGTACGCGTACGTGTACTCCTGCCGAACTTCCTACAAACATCATTGTTTTCGTGCCTACCCCCCCTTATTGCTGATTCCTCGGAAGGCAGCGAGCCAGATAGAGAGATAATCGAGCAGCTATTACGTGTCACGACGTTAGCAGATTGCGATATAGGACAGCTTCCCTGATTTTTGTTGGCCGATACCTACTGGTATGCAGGTACATTATATAAGTAAGTGCTGGCAAATGCTCATAAATGACAGGTCATAATGATAAGACGTCCGCATACATGTACAAGGTAGGTAGGTAGTCACACTGCGGCTGATATCCAATCCCCTTTTGGTCATAAGCCGGTCGCACGGTAAGTAGCCCGCGTTGCCAACCTACTTCCACCAACTGCTGGTCCGGTCCCATCAGGTACATACCTGAGAGGTAAGAGGTAGGTAGGGAAAGAATACCTACCCCGCGACGGTTCCTGTCAACGCGTCGCACCGGCTCGCGGCAGGAGATATACATACTACCGAGTGACAGATGCTAGGTCCCGAGAAAAGCCAAGTCTTAAGTACCTACGTCCTACCTGTATGCGGCGGAAACAGAGAGCCTCGAGTCGATGGTCCGGCTTCGGTGACAGTAATTACCTAAAGCTATAGGCGAGGAAAAACTTTGGAAAAGGTGCGTCGGGGCCCTGCTTGATGAAGGTACATTGATGGGTAGGTATCTACTGCGCATACATGAATGAATGCGCTTCTCGGGCACCGGATACCAGCCCCGAAGACGCACATATATTATTGTTGTTATTGACTTCCACCTCATACAACTATAAGCGACGCATTATTAACGGCGAAAACAAAAAAGAAAATAGAAAGAAAAAACGTGCAGTGCAGGTTCTCCTCGTTTCACTCCGGGACGGGTTGACGTCGGTAACCGCTCGGCACTTAGGGGGGAAGATTACCTAGATCCTGGATATTGCTTGAGTTATTTATTTATTTTAGGTACTTATTTAGGTATTTATTGGATGTTGTGAGTGGACGGACAGTTTAGAGAGAGCATTTATCAAAAACGAAAGAAATCCGATATACCTACCTCCTAACTTAAGGTAATCGCTGACGAAGGACGAATAAGCCTTAGGTACCTCCTACCTTTAGTGACGTGTCCTACGTCCGCTATTCATCTATCTATCTATATTACGTTCCCCAGCTTATGCGCTGCTCAGGTAAGACGATGCCTAGGTAGGTAGAGATGGAAAAGGGAACTAAGGTGCTGAGAACCGCTGGTTGCTCCATGACATACCTATGGTACTTTAGGTATGTATTGCTGCGATCGATGTGTTATTATCTATCGATCATACCTATCTGACCTTAGGTAGGTACCTACACAGCTTCATGTCTTAGATGGTAAGTAGTAGTGTCTTCGCACCCGCCGATGCCTTGCATACCTATCTAGGTACATACATAGCGCATATCCGTTCAAGATACCAGGGAGGGGGAGGGAGAGGGGGGTGCGTTTACAAACCAATAAGAAGAAAAGATCACCACCGCATCGCATTACATGTGTGTGTGTGTGTGTGGTATCGATGCCGCGGGAGGTCATTAAAAAGAAAACAAAAAAGCTTGGCGGTTGCATTCTTTCTTCTCTGGCACGTTTCTGTCTAAGACACTGCAAATCTTTATTTGAACCGCGGGCAGGGCTTGGCGAAACGTGTCGGGATATAGGATGGAAGGTATACAAGCAAACATTTAGATACCTACCTCCTCACATTAGGTACCTAGATATTAACCACCTATTTATTTATATGATTATCTTAGGTGGGTTGGTAGGTAGTTGCGGATTATACAAACGTAACATATATCATGCAGCATGGGGAAAGAGATAAGGTAGTGTTTATTCATGTTCACGTTAATATTGAATTGATATTAGCGGCAGGGGTAAGTGTGTAAGTGTGAGTGTGAGTGTGAGTATACGTCAGGTAAGTGTTCCCGCGACGGTTTACTCAATAGCCTATGCAATTCGTCTCTGCGTTACCAATAAAGTAGTATACCTATCCGCACTCTATCACAGCTCGAAGTTGGTTACAGGTTAGGTATTCCCTACTTCGCACAGCAGCGCGGGCACCTGTACTAGGTAGCACTTTCCTCTACGGCACCATCCATGACGCAGATCCCCGGCCCCGAGACCGAACCCCAGACCCCGGGGCAGGGGGGGCGGGGGAGCAAAATCAAAGAAGCAAGCACCACGGCGAAACACAGGCAGGAGGAAAGAAGGAAAAAACATCGTGTGTTATCCCGGCGCTCAAATAACGCGATACTACTACCACTGTATTAGGTATCTACGAAACGTCGCCGAGACCTCTTCGACCGTTCTAGAGTGGATACAAAGGGTATTTAAGAGGGCAGTTGCCAATATCTAATTCTAATTTAAGCTCCTGGGAAAGGGAAGGAGGGGGGGGGATCGGACCCGATGCTGCGTATTCCACAGTTCGCGTTTCCCCGGTTCGCGTTCCTGTTCCTCCCCAACGCGGTAGGTATGTCGAAATAGCCTATGATCCCTGTCTCGCCTAGGAGTCTTTATTTTGAGGTCGTCAACGGGCAGGGCTTCGCGAAGGTTAGTTGTCAGGTAGGTATCTAATTATAATTCTCTTCAGGCGAAGGGAAGGAAACAAAAGAAAAGGGAAACAAAATTAACGACATGGCCCGGATTCGGCAACTCCGTTCGAAAAAGTTTGGTTTTCAAAGCTGGTCGGGGTACGATGTGCCATATCGATTTTCTATTAACAGGTAGCCTTGGCGTTTATGTTTGGTTTCGTTTTGTTTCTATTTCGTTTCGTGGCTTCGACCAGAATCGACGTTGGTTACGTACTATGTGCTGTGTTTTAACGCTGCGCCTCGTGGTTCTATCAATAGCCGCCACGCGATCCTGCCGGGGTTAATACTTCTCTTTCACCTCTAATACTTCTCGTGGCCTGAATGAATTGTACTGCCACATGGTGTATACCTATACCATTATACTAGCTTCGCCTAATATCGGTAAGCGAAAGACGGCTTCATAAAGGAGAAGAGAAAGAGAAAGAACTAAACGGATAGCGCGAATACTAAATCGAAGCCATGTGTTAAAGTATACAGTACATACCAGACTCTCGGGTCTAGACTTCAACCTAAGATAATAGAAATTCACAAAGCAACAATTCACATAGATGATCAAATTTTTTCTCTTTGTTTGAAGTCACAGTAAGCTCGTCTATTCGTTCCATCTATTTGGTATCTCGCTATAGCATAACCAAAGGGGTATAATTGTCCCTTCCACAGCAAATCAAAGAAGTGCGACCCTCAAGTATATACATGTAAATAAAAATCGCAAGATATATGTCAACGAATGTGGAGAAGGGTGATAAATATCCAGTTGCTTTTTGTTTTCTGTTTGTTGATTTTTTCAGGAAGGGAACCTGACCAGCATGCCATCTTCTACTCCGCCGGGGAAATCTTTTGTTCTTGTTCCTACCAGCACGATCCCTCAAGGTCGTGAAAGTTGCGCAAAGCTCCTAAGGCTCGCGGCGGGTTGGCGGTTGTAAAGGATGGGTGATGCCAGCCGAAGTGAAATCGTCGTATCATCGTTTCCAAGCGCCTAGCGCACTACGCCTTCAAGGAAATGCAGCAATTCGCTTACGCGGAGAGCTTGCCAAGAACGTAGTTGCGGGGGACCACCATAGTCTCAACATCACGGCGGGCAGGGGCACCACCCCCGAGGGTAACGATGAGGTCTACTTCCGGGGTTGTGACGGTCTGGATATCGTCGGGGTGGTAGTAAGCGCTACCGCAAGGGAACACTTGGCATCCGGACACGGAAACCTTGGCCTGGGCTTGCATTTGGCTGGCCGGGTACATTTGCTTGACGCCGTTAACATCGCCGGGGTTTACGATAGCAGAAACATCGAAATATGTGAAGCCGTTCCAGCCGTTGAAAGCAACCTCAGCGAGCATGCCCGGGACGTTAGGGGCACCGTCGTTGAAAGAATAGGCATTTCCGATCCATCCCTGAGGGAACTCTACTCTAGCCTGGCTGAATCCTCCGATCGTGATGGGGTCGATAGGGGCCTGTCCTGCAGATGGAGTGAAGGTGATGTGGCGGGTGGTGCCGTCCTGGTTGATGAAAGTGAACGAGTTGGCGCTGACCAGAGTGGCCGAAGCAGCAACGACGGCGGCGATCTTAGTGAATAGACCCATTTTGTTTGTTGGTTGGTTATGTGTTGATGTAAGACTGGCTTCTAGATTCAGTTGATAGGGAATGTAAATTGTAGCTAAGGGTTATAGCTTCGTGTTAAATGAATGTATCACTAGTAAGCTTTGAAAGGAAGGAATGATAGCTACCAAGGAGCTGAAAAGAGAATGTATAGAATCAGAAGATTGTTGGCGTTATAGAAGTGGTAGTCAGACTAAGGGTGCGGGATGACACAAGGTCTTATATAAAAACTGGAGAGACAAAGACCACGCGAGGTCGGCTCATGGTTCTCATCTCATTGTTCTAGCCCAACCAATCGAGGAGTCCAATGTATCCAAGGTATCCAATGTACAAGAAACGTCCAACACGCCCCAGAGCGAATATGCGTTAGTAACGGAGCGGGGGTCATGGTCCGAATCTACAATTCAGAATCCATCCAATCCCCCTGGTGCCGTGGATGTATCAGACAGCGCAGCCACAGCAGCGCAGCTCGAGGAGTTAACTGCGGAGGGCGAGAAGGATGACATGTTCCTCAAATCAAGGTTGCATCTCAGCGCAGCCCGTCCAGCAGCTTAGATGGAAAGCCTCACACTAATGGCCCCCTCTAGCTAACAAACGTTGTTAAACCCAGATATCTGAGCCTAGCATTAGTCTAGCGGCGGTGAATATGAGATGCTAAAGTTGTATGCATCGTCTCTGAATCCATATTATGGACCACCGAGCCATTCTAGAAGACATTAGTGGCCAGCGACACTCCAAAATGCTCACCCTTCGAAGTTGCGGAGCCTGGCAGACGGCATCTGACGGAATTCTTGGCGATGCTATTTTAGGGCTGACGGGTAACGATGGGGTGTAAGCTTAAAATTTCGACGAGGATGGCTAGATGGTCACCCCGTTCTGATAGGCAAAAATTGGCGCTTCCACCAATCCGATCGATTCGGGTGGGCTGTCTGTTAGGATAAGAAGAAAATTTACAAAGGACTAGAAGGGGCAGAAGGGGGTGGCACACAAAGAAAACAAGCAAAGGATTTCTGCCCTGCATTAGCAACTAAGCAGCTGCTGGACTCGATCTAGTTCTAGAACCCGATTGGTCGGCTATCAGATCTTGTTCCTGGTACCTGACATATCCCCATGTGGCATTAGCACTGATGTGGCAGGCCGTGAGAGGATGCAAGTCTCGCCCGACAAAATTGAGAAAGAGACATTTTATCACCACATCTAAGTCTACAATGATGTAGCCTAATAGGAACGCCGCCACAATCATTGGGCTTTCTGCTCCGGCTGAGATTCTTTACCCGGTCGCTTTTCCGAGAGTAATCAATACGTGGTGCCAGTTGGTAGAATAAGTGTGCAAAATAATTGTTCACATCGCTGATAGACTGCTGACATGACAACAACCTTGTAGGGTATCGCGAAGATAATCATGTTGAATGGAATAAGCGTATTCCTTGCGCCTGAGATGGAGCTCCATTCGGTAATATAGCTTTAAATGGATGAGCAAGACAATGTAAGCACATCGGTAGTTGAAATTTTTTTGGACTTTGATTGCAGCTTACAACTTTTTTCTTTGGTTCTCCGTTGTCAACGCAACGTACTGACACATACATATGTGATGGAATATTGAACAAGCTGCAGCTGCATGTGCTCAATAAGGCGCTATAGCGCTGATGCCCAAGCAAATTTCTCAGCCATGAGCACTAGGCGCAACTAGACTTCGTGAGGGGAAGTAAGGTAGACGTTCTAGTCTTTCGTCGGGTAGACATGGAGGGAGGAAAGTAGGTACTTGAGAAGAACTTTGTGTGGTCTTTGGCGCCATCAGGCTTGGTCGTTAAGCTCTCCCACCTTGCGTTATTCACGGCCGAGTGGATCGATACAAAGCAATGATCCATGTTGGCCTAGCTTACCTATGTAGCCACTAAGACACCCGGGTGTTGAGCCGGAATCGACCGAAACCAACGCCTAGAGCTTTAGCTACCGAGTTAGATACCCACAGCTCCGGGCTAGGGCCCGCGGCTTCACACCATTAACCACGGGACGGGGGTGTAAAAAGAAAAATAGGCAGACGGGATAATGTCCTGCTTCGCTTTGGCCACGCGTACAACACTATCCACACAGGCTTACGGGCAGATTTCTCAACCGAAGTGGACAACATATTTGGTAGTCGAGGAAGCTATAACCCATTAGCCAACCACAACCCAAGCAACCGGATAGTATTCGACCATGCATATACCGGAGGACTTCGATCGAGGCTTAAAAAATCTCTTCACTTTCCCTTACGTACAGATCACTAGTTCTTCGGCCAAAGTGCGGTCCTTCATTTTTTTTCTTTTTCAATTTTTTTTTTTTTCACGGCATTCTGGCTGTTAGTTGCTGTGAACGATGAACTAATGCATCGGCGCAAGATCCTTGACCAAACCAAGCTCTTGGAAAGAGAGATGGTATGTTATACTCAACGTATCAGCAATTGACGCGCGGAATTCCTAGGCAGCCCTCAAGTCGCATCCCGTCCCCACGATCGATAGGGTAACTTAGGTGTGATGATTTACTAAGATACTCGCGAGAGTGGATTTAAACCATCACATACCTAAAAAAAGCTTTCTCGAGAGGGCGAAGAAGGCAGCACGGAATGGCAACTTCGAAGCAAATTTCAACGCTAAGAATGGTATCCTGCTGCAGCCGAGTCCCATGGCGCCAGTCGGTCTCGTTGGTGCAAGACAGCCTGTAGATACACCCCTCGAAGTTATCCGCCACACCGACATGTTGGATGTACTACTAGAAACCGGTGAGAGTTGTTGTTATAGTTAGCAGAAGTAAGACGCCATCATTACCATGCAAGGTAAAGCCTATCAGGGTAAAGCCAGGAGTTGAAAATTTTCCGGGCCGTCCCTTGGCGTATTTTCTTGTCAAATATCCAATAGGCATCGGCGGAGAACTGCAGGTCGAAGCCGAACCCATCAAAATTTTCAGGAACCACGATGTAACGGAAATATCGATTGCGACGTGCTATTGGCGATTCTGGATGGGTGGTGATCCGATTGACTCAACGGAGAAAGCCATCTGCTACTCTCATTTCTGCCGCTGAATAGAAGTCCGAGAACCAACTCTTGGTCACCGGCCTTCCGAATATCGCAGGCTGATTCTCACAAGAAGCCGACGGTTGGATAGACTCTATCAGACCTCTTGGTTTTTCTTTCCCGTCCGCCATCGCTTCGAAATAAGCCGACATTGCAGGGAGTTTTTCTACCCGTGTCCTGTGTTCTCAATTGTTGGAGAGACGAGACAGCCATAACGAAGAATCCCGTGGTATGCCTATCAGACCTAACAAGCTTCTTCCGGGAGGCTGGATAAGAAGTGTTTGCTAGGTTTTTATTCGCAAATCCAAGGGGGTAATTCGTAGCATTTGCACGTTCTTCATCGTGCCATTCATTATCTGGCTGCACCAAATTATTCCGTCCTTGGAATATTGAGTTAAGCATGCCACTCCAGCCGACAAAGCACAAGGTATGTTGATAATATATGGTGTTGAGATTTCGGATGGCGGTTTGTAAGAAACGTGCGTGTGGTTATAAGATTTCAGTTTCGAGGAGAATAATTGGGGAAGTTCCATTGCTCTAATGCGTTTTTCTTTTTTAATCCACGTCCAATGTGCTTGTCGATCATGATTGCTATCTTTAGGTATCTAAGATTGTCTATGGATAATGGATCTAGTATAGTATTGTTTATCTACGGCAGCTACGACTATTGAGTTGAATATTATGTCGAATTGTTATGCATACCTCTATGCGAATCAAGTTTAGGTATTACTCCTTCTTACCCTTATGCATCATCTGCTATCAAATCCCATTCTTTTCTTCTATCATATAGTGTGCTTACTTGCATTTATCTTTACCCTTTTCAATTCGACCTACATATATGAAATCTCAACCAAACCACAATTTAGTTCCATCGTGATTTGTCGCATAGATTCGACACAATCTCATACGATCTTTCATTTGTACCTAGCTTTTAATTCCCACCTGCGCATTTCTTCCCTCTCTAAATATTTACTAAGCTTGATGTTTTGTCTTTTTTTTTTTTTTTCTTACTTGACGACCTGGATGCATAAAGGCCTCATGCTCAATTTAGTGTGGGTGAGAGGAAAGATAAAGAAGAAGGGGAAAAGAACGTCGATATTCTTCTGGTGGGCTTGGCAGACCAGTCAATGGTAACTGGTAGCTCAGCAACACGAGGTTTTCCTCAGTCATCTCGGTAGCATCGTTACATCCATAGGCCGCAAGAGGGATAGATTCATGGCCGCCACCGTGTCTCTGCACCAGCCCTGCCAGCCTCTCTGTTGATCAACCAGAATAGCAGGGGAGGCTCTTCGAACACCTATCACACCCTTGGCTCAACATCATCAACCCCGCCTGATTATCTGGTTACCTACCTTATCTATCGCACGATCCCAAAGAGCTATTTGTTGAAGAGATATGCTGGCATGTCCGTACATCTCACGAGTAACAATCGTTGGCTGAGACTGTTACCTCGTATCACACACTAGGAACGGACGCTTACTCTACACTCTACACTATAGTAGAGTTCCCATTTCGTACTCTGGGGTGCTATCGCTGGATGACACCTAGATCAGATGCAACGTATCCTACCGCCGCTCCGTAATGGTTAGGCTAGACATATAGAAAGGTAGGTAGCTTAGCCTTGGAGCTAAGTATCGTTAGGTAGCGATTCGGGGTCGAAAAATAGCTCTTCTCCTAGCTTCACGACGAGTCATTACGAGACGGACAGGGCAATTTAGGAAGAATCGTGACCGGACCAGGTGTCTCTATTTATTAACACGCCGGAAGTGTCGCATCACGTATCCGACCGTACGACGACGGCTACGAGTGTAGTAATAGAGTAGAGGTGTATCGGTCATATGGTTGGTTGCCTCTGTGGCTTGTGAACCCCCGGACAAGCGTCGGTCCATATGGAAACTATCCGCCATTGAGATGCATGCCATCATTCAGAGAGCTCCCAGCCTTCAAGCTTACAATGTAAGCCTGCGATTACGGGCTGGACCGGCCGGATCGGGCTACTGGCCGTTGCCCGCCGTAAGGTTGCAACGAGAGGACTCATACATCCTAGGTCCGAGAGTAAAATAAATAGGTGGCTGTCCTGCATGTGTTTCCACCATACTTATCTCTTCAACATCTTATATCACTCGGTATCTCTCAATCGCTACCCGTCGAGTCTTAACTGACATTACAGTCGTTTCGTAACTACAATCGCTTAGTGATTCGCGCCGAATAATAATAATAATAACCTTATCAGTCCTCTCGCTTTACCATCGTGGTCAATATACAGATCAAAATGCAGATTACTCGGATCCTCGCACCCGCCGTTGGGCTGTTTGCTGTTGCGAATGCTTGGGGTGAGACCGCGGTTTGGACAACGGTTGTGGAAACTGACTACACTACCTACTGCCCGGTATGTGCAATATATTCAGCATGATATGAAGACCGCTTCCTTGGAAATCAGTATAACTAACTCGTCGGACAGTCTCCTACCACCTTCGCCTGGCACAATGTGACATACACTGCTACGACAGAGACCACTCTCACCATCACCAGTAAGTCCACAATTAGTCTCTTATATACTAAAGCCTACCGAGACTAACATTGTGAAAGACTGTCCTTGCACCGTTACCTACTCTCAGCCTCCTCCAGTCACCATAACCTCGTACCCTACGCCAACTCTTGTACCTACTGGAACTGCCCCTACCTCTTCTTACCCCTATTCCAACGTGAGCTCAACGATCATCACTTACACTCCGGTGCCGTCAACTTACATCTCCGGAACTGTCCCCATCACTTCTCCTGAGGTTCCGACTAACGTTCCGACTAACGTCCCCATCCCGCCAACATCCTCTCTCCCGGCTCCAATCCCCACGGCGGCTGCCAGCAAGGTTGGACCTATTGGTGCTCTTCTTGCAGTTGGTCTTGCTGCATTCGCTCTGTAAACGAAGTATTGCGATATCTCGTACTATTGTGTTTTACAAATACCCCTTTTTGCTTTTTTATTTAATACCTTGGCGGCAGATGATTCCCCTCACCTTTTGGATGAAGCTATGATTTGATGTGGTTGGCATCTGGGAAGCGGAAGTGTTTAGCGGCCTTGTTCTATACCCTCATTAAACCAAGCGATACCCCTGGGAGCTTGGCACGCTGTTTACGACGGATGATTTTGACGAGATAATGTGAGCTGGCATAAGGAAAGGCGGAGTTATGTTGAGAGGCTCACACGAGGGGAAGGTTTGGTCTGGTTTGCATTTGGTATATTAATCTGCGTGTATGCACGCATATTGGCTAATTCGATGCCGACAAGCTTCGAAACTACACTCCCTGAAGCTCACCCGGTATCTGGGTGGTGCAATAATAACGTATATAGAAAAATACTATCTAATAATCACCAAAGCTGTACCTTTGCATTGTACGTATCGTGACCGTCACTATGAAAACATGAAATCTTCAACTAGTAGTAGCCTAGCTGTTGTCGACTGATGCATTTCAGCTGAACCTGAACGCCATCTTTGTAACCCTAAGCACCACGCACAGGAGCACGACCTTTTCCGTACCTGGGAGGCGCTTTTTCCCAACCTAACCTAACCTAACCCGACCAGTTCGGACAACTGGCCCCCCTCGAACTAACCCAGTCCGCAGAGCATTTCCCACATTCGTCCTTATCGTGCACGATGCATATGCGG
The DNA here is from genome assembly GCF_022478825.1 of Daldinia caldariorum. NCBI lineage: Eukaryota > Fungi > Ascomycota > Sordariomycetes > Xylariales > Hypoxylaceae > Daldinia > Daldinia caldariorum. The sequence goes on along the minus strand of NW_025953040.1, from coordinate 348,556 downwards.
GCTTACAGTGATTCCACGGCACAGTTATGTGTGTGTGTGTATGTGGCCCGTCTTGCTTATTGCTTGCTTGGCTTGGAGCTCCACACGAGGGTAGGTAATCTCAGATGGGAAAAAGATAGGTACCAGGTACCTAACCTATGCTAAGAGGTATGTATGGTTGGTGTGCATGTTTGCTGCATGCGGAGACGAACGGGTTTTTCCTTACCAGTTTTCGTGTACCAATGTAGGTTAGGTATGTACGTGTGTTAACTACCTACCTAAACTAGGTGTGTTCTAACTAAGGGGAAAGAAGTTTTTTCTCGAGGCTGGTTTACTTACCATCCGTTGTTGGGAAGAGCTGGTATGACGTTAGTACGCTTTGGAGGGGTGATATTGTGCACCATCGCACTTAATACCCCTGCAGCGTGAAATCGCCGCTGACAGGCGGAATCATTTTCCCTTATTACTATATTTTTTTTATTTAAAAAAAAAAACTTCTTTTTAGGAGTGAAGAGAGTGATATGGAATTTCCTCACAAACCTGCTTTACCTATCATGGAAGGGAGCTACACTAGTATGAGCCTACTGCAAGTCTGACAGCTTATTCGGGCCAACATCTTTATAGCGTAATGCGTGATGCTTGATCCATCAGATAGATAGATAGGTAGCTTAACTGGGACTAATAACCAACATCATCATTCGAGGATTCTTCTTCTTTCGTCGTCGTTCCAAGGTCGGACTTTCGCTTATTTGGGGATGTGCCGCCACTCAACTTATCTCCCGCCCCTCCTTATTGTATGTACATTAGAGGTAGAGTAGGTAAACGAGTGAGCAAGCGAGTGACTGACTACACACTATCGAAGAAGGGAAGAAATGTAACGATGTGCTGCATGTGATTGCGCTCCGCACAGGTGGTACGGTTTTTCTGCTTAGCCGCCAAGATGCCGTGGAGCTCGTATTTGCCTCTGCCGCCCATGCAAAGCGACCTGTAGCTCTCTACGTTTCTTCTCTCGCGGGGCAAACGAGTTGTCGGGCTTGCTGGTTTGTGCGATGAGATGACGTGATTGACAGGACTTTTCGTTGGAGATAGAATGTAGACAGGTAGATGCATATATAGTGGTGTATTTGTCTGTTTGGATATAATATGGGAATGGGAATTCTATTGGGTATCTTTTATGGGCTTAAGAGAAAGAGAAACATGTCTTTGCTGTAGACGGAACGCCTCTCTGCCTCGCTAACTAAGGCTTTGCGGCGCTTGAATGCTCATCTTCTACGTATGTGATATATACTACCTACGGTACTCATACGTATTACTGTATGAGTCGCCCGCCAAGCAAAGAACGGAGTTTTCTCGTAACAGCTGGTAACGCGTTTTTTGTTACGAAAACCAGGCACACACACACACACACACACACACACACACACACAACGCTATCCCAGCCCACCCCTCACACGTGAGAATCCGTATCTTTTTATAGTCCTCATCCAAGACACAACACGACTACAGCCAGTACCATATCTCTGGCTTCGGTAACCGGGTCTAAGACAGGTACCTAAGGTTAAGGCAGAAATCGCGGCGCAAGGGAAGACTTATTAGCTAGGGCCGAGGGGCGGGAGTTGAAAGTTCGATGTAACCTACCTACCTACCTAAGGTAAGCGATCGTCGTCGTCTAGGTATACTACGGTGCTTTGGGGTAGGTACCTAATTTACATAGCATTGTGCGATATGTGGAATATCTTCAACTCCGGATCTATATCCCATCCCATCTCACACTCCATCCGTATTCTACTACTACCTTGGCTATACGCGAGAGCGAGTAACAATTTAGCTAAAAAAAAAAGGCCATGTCTCATGCGTTGGCGCATTATGATTAGTCGCTGAGATATTATGTATCTAGATTTCCTCCCTGTCGTATCTCTGTATTGGGTACCTTTTTACCTGCCCGTCATCGAATGTTCTTAATAATTGAGTACCTGAATAAGAGGTAGAGAAGCGTGCCGGATGCAAGGGCCCATACAACCAACCTCTGCACTCACCCACGGTATCTAGATCTTGGAGGTGGCTAGCTACTACTAGGTAGATAATCTTGGGTGGGAGTCTGCTGGTGCCGAATAAATTTTGGTAGGTTAGTGTCTTCTTTCGACAGCCATAGGTTACGTTGCTGAGAGGTTGGTTCATGCCGAGATTTGGTTTCAGAGTCAAGCAACCGCCCGAGCATTGTGCGGAGAACATTCTTGCTCTCGATACCACTTACGATCGGCTACCCGCCGGACGCCACCATCACATACCTACCTAAGGTAACCTATCTGCAACAGAATACATCGGATACGCTCAGCATGGCGGAACACGTCTATATCGCATCCTCACAAAACTCCACGCCTTCACCAAAGTTTCATGGATAGATACCTAATATCATAAATCATTAACCACGATCGACGCGTAAGCTACGGGCTTCCCAAACCACCATGTAGCATTAGACTGTCGTAACTCGTTAAGTGTCGCAGTGTTGCTATAGATAGGCTCATCCTGATGATGAAGGTAATTCCATCCCGCTAGCCTCCATCCTTGATCTAACCTCTCTTATGAGTGCCTTCGCTTCCTCAACCTCGACACCGTCTTGACATAGCTCGTTAGCTAAGCGGTTCGCCGTAACGTAGTCCTCCGTCCTCATCGCGTGGCGCGCGAGCCACATCCGGGCTTTGCTAGTTGCAGCTGTTACTCCTGTACCCCCCTCTCCACGTCCGGCGCGATCACCGTCATCATCTGAACCCTCTCCTGGCGAATCGTTGTGTATCGCGATACTTTCGCCCTGGCTATCGCCTACTCCGCCATCTTCCTGTGCTACACACATTTCCATGTAGGCTTTGGCGTCTTCTTCCTCGCCCATACTGTCGTACATGTTCGCGATCTGTAACAAGATCTCCGGGTCCATATGCGCACCTCGGAGACTACCCGCTCTTCCCCCGCTTCCGCTACTACTACTTGTGTCGTAATAACTCTCGGCAAGCAACGCCCGTTTTAGAGCTTTGATTCCGTCTTGGTTTCGGTTCATGCGTTGTAAGCACGAGCCAACGGCCATCCACATTTTTCCGTCCCACGGTCTGAGACCGGCAGCCTTCTTGTAATACCATAATGCATATGCATGCATCTCTAAGATCTCATACGTCTGTCCTAACCCGTACCACGCCCGGTAGTCTCTTCGATTTACATCCACAGCCCGACGATATGATTCAATGGCCGCGTGCGTATTTTTAAGCTCGACATATTCATGTCCCATGAGAGTCCAGGCGGACAGACATGAGCGATCCAGCATTAATGCCCGTCGGAAATATTGTACAGCTTTCTCGTGCAAGGACAATAATGAATAATAATTGCCGATAACCACGCATGATTCTGGTCGGAATTTATCAACACTACTGCATAAATGCGCTAGGAATGCAAGCTTGGGTCGTGCGTTCATGACGTAGAGTATGTTCGAGTAATGATCGAGGGAATCAAGTCGGTGAGGGTGTAACGATAGAATGTTGCTGAAATGTTGTTCTGCTGTAATGAGGTCTTTTGCGTGGTATGACAGCAAGGCATCGCAGGTGAGTAGGAAAGATGAGGTTGGGAAGATATGGAGTAGCTGTTCGAGGGAATTTGCGAGATTAGGATCGTGCTGGTAGAGCTCGAGGGAGGTGTGTAGATGAAACATAAAAGAGACGATGTTCTGCGGTAAGCGAGGCATTATGCGATTGAGCTGCGGTGAATTAGCGATCATGACTCCAAGTAACTTTCTGGTATACCCTAGGTTAGGGAGGTAGGTAACATACATCTTCGACCCGTGAGATGAGTGCAGTCATCTCCAGCCAACAACCCCAATTCATAGGGAATAAATGTACGCTGCGGACCAGCCAATATAAAGCCAGTTCTTCGTTCTTTTCTTTAGCAAGAACCATCCCATATAGATATTCAAGCCATCCTTGGCTACCTTCTATCTCTTCGCCGTCGTCTGATTTCCTTTGCTCGAACCACGCTTCTAAAATGCGACTGATTGTTAATAGTTGTTTGTTGATGCATGTGCCAATGTCCTGAGGCCCCATTACTATCTCAGCATCCTCATCTTTACGCTTCTCCCCCGAGAGGAATTTGGCATATAAGGCAAGAAACAAGCTTTTCTGGCTCAGCCGTGGTAATATGTCGGCGCTACTTGTTCTGGTGCTAGGTGCCGTGGCTTTGCCCTTCCCCTTGCCTTTGGGTGTTGTGTTATTTGGTTCTTTCGAGGTTGCTATACCCGTGAACAAAGCGTCGGGGAGGAAAACTGCAGCGCATCGGTCATATTCGCGGCAATCGAAAAAGGATTTAGCTAGAAGATACTTGTTGATTTCTTTAGCCTCGAGTAATGCTTCGTTAGGGTCGACATTCTGGGCGAATGCTGTCGATGCGTATCCGTTAGATATATCTGACAATTGCGAATCGTCTGGCGATGCTTCAGGTTCGGGAATGGCGTTCAGGAGTTCGGCTGCCCTAGAGTATATCCTAGATCAGAATCTATAGCTTGCTATACTGTTAACGACGAAGGTTAACAATTACCATTTGGAAGACTGGTAAAGACATCGCTCAGAGCACTTTATAACTGCTTCCTGAAGAGCGCTTCGGAGCTGTGATTTTTCTTTATTATTGAGAGACATCGTTTCATGGAATTGTTGCGCTTTGGGGCAGTTCGACGCGGTAGTGATGAAACCACGTCGCAGCTCAATTGTGCTCCGAGTCGTGGGTTTTATACATTTATAAATGTGCAGGGACAATCTTGTATGATAGTATGACTTAAACACGTCATATTTTCAACCCGCCATTTATTTTTGTAACAGCGAGGCTTCATACAGCTCTCACATGAATGAAGATGAACAGGAGCTATGTCACACATCTTAGCTCTGCCCCTCGAAAATCAATATTGGAGCTAGGGTCTAGGGATATATGATAACGATAAGATATTGACCAATTCTACTGGAGATCGACATAGGTACGTACATAGCGCGTGGTCCCTGATCTAGGTTAGGTACCTTAGGTACCTATTGGAAAGTTGAAATAGTGAAACTTTATGAAACTTTATGAATGCTGGAAAATACTTTAAACGCGTAGACAGCACTAGGTAGTAGTGAGTCGTGACTCCCAGGCGAGAGATAACCACTGTATTGTACCACCTATATAAAGTAAGGTTACGATTAGTTACATTGTGCAGCAGGCTAGGTGGAAATTAGAAATTAGACGCAACGGAAAAGTCGAGTTAGTGTGGGGCACCTCCTTATAAAACAACCAGACAACTTCTTTCCCGGGCCCGTTATAAGAGGAGACTTCAACTCCTTATATTATTCATCCATAGGTTGGTTGTACCTCCTAACCTCCCTTATTTCTTCCGTCGTAAACTCTAGTTCAAGTCCCCGAGTCATAATAATCAATCAGTCTAACAAACATCTAGCACTTAAAAGCTTATTAACTACCTAACCTATAATTCTAATTCAAACGCTACGTCGGCAAAGATGGCAAAGAAAACCACCCGCAAAGAATTTGAGTCTGTTTTTCCTCAGCTCGAGGAAGACCTCCTAGCTTGGGCGAGGCAATATAACCTCCCTCAGGAGCAGCAGGATTGGTACAAGAAGGTGAGATTTGACTCTGACCCCTCTTTTCTCATCACTTTTATCACTCAACTTCGTTTACGTCCCTAAGAATCTGGTTTAAATCTCATACGCGGGTGTCATGTACTACTTTCATGTACTTTTACTAACTCTTCATGTAGATGCTCCGAGAAAATGTTGTTGGCGGAAAATGCAACCGTGGAATGTCAGTTCCTGACTCGGTGTCTATCCTTCTCGGCAAGGAACTATCCGAGGAGCAGTATTTCCAAGCCGCCACGCTAGGCTGGCTGATTGAGCTTCTTCAAGCCATGTTCCTCGTCTCTGACGATATCATGGACAGTAGCATCACCCGGCGTGGCAAGCCTTGTTGGTACCGCCAGGAGGGTGTTGGTATGGTTGCTATTAACGATGCTTTCCTTCTTGAATCTGCCATCTACACTCTGCTCAAGAAGCACTTCAAGACTCACCCCGCCTACGTTGACATGTTAGAGCTCTTCCACGAGGTAACGCTGCAGACCGAACTCGGTCAGCTGTGCGATCTTCTCACCGCCCCGGAGGACAATGTAAATCTCGACAACTTCAGCTTAGAGAAGTACACCTTCATCGTCATCTATAAGACCGCCTACTATAGCTTCTACCTCCCCGTTGCTCTGGCGCTGCACATGCTCAACATCGCCACCCCCAAGAACCTAAAGCAAGCCCACGACATCCTCATCCCCATGGGCGAATACTTCCAGATCCAGGACGACTACCTGGACAACTTCGGCCTGCCGGAGCACATCGGCAAGATCGGCACCGATATCCAAGACAACAAGTGCTCCTGGCTCGTCAACCAGGCCCTGAAGCTGGCGACCCCCGAGCAGCGCAAGACGCTCGAGGAGCACTACGGCCGCAAGGATCAGGCCCACGAGGCCGAGGTCAAGAAGCTCTACAACGAGATGGGGCTCGAGAAGCTGTACCAGGACTACGAGGAGAAGCGCGTCGGCGAGCTCAAGGGACTGATCGGCCACCTAGACGAGACCGAGGGTCTGAAGAAGGGCGTCTTCGAGGAGTTCTTGAACAAGATCTACAAGCGAAGCAAGTAAAAGAAAAAAAGAAAAAAGAAGAAGAAGAAAGAAAAAAGCGGATCAGAAATTAGAGGAGACAAACGAAATTTACGGAAGTTTATCAATTCCTGATATGGAATCAAACTGGTAAAATAATTGGGGGGATGTCTACTAGAACGGGCACAGGAGGAGGAATTCTCGATAAATGGCTTTAGGTTTCTTCTAACTAGACAGCGCCGACATGAATAATACCCTTGAAATTTACAGTTCGATAATAAGAGCACTTTGCACCCCCCCATAAAGCCTTTTTTTCCACATCTAGCTCGGATGCTTTACCAAGGAAGTATCATCTCCGGACCTTACGGTACTACAGGCTTAGGTATTACTTAACTCAATTGAAGTGAGTACCTAACCTAACCTGCTTGATACTCCGAGGGTTTTCTTGTGAGGTAGCATATGCATTCATATACCTAGCCTCTGTTCCAAGTTCGCCACCTACGTACCTACCTACATAATGCACCTAATGTATACCGGAATTCAAGAAAGCTTTACATTTACAGCACGGATGTCGCACGACGGTCTCGATCGGCCTAAAGTGTACCTAAAGCACCTCATCTTGGGGATACGCAGACTCCCTAGGTACCTAAGGTTACCCCTGCGAACTTTTTAAGTATTCCCTTCGCTGATATATCTAAGATCTAGCCAAGTACCTACCTAGCTATCTACCTGGTAAGAGATAAGTACGTATCCGTTCCGAAACGTGTTCCGATGGGCGAGACGCACGCGGTCTCGATCAGATGTGTTCAGAGGCAGGTACCTAACCTAGGTAACCTAAGGCATCTAGGTACCTACCTAGGTAGGGTATGACCACCAGATCCGAGCCAGGTTTATTTGGGGAGGGGGGCGGTAGGTGGTATCACGACATCGTACATCGTAGACTTCGCCTGGTGGTTGCATATCGATCGTAGAGTTTGCGGATTAGAACCATTACGCGAGGTCCCCCCTTGCGCAGAGTCGATAATGGAAAACAGCTTTCGTCGGCTTTACCAAGGACATTTACCATATGCCCGCTAGGACACGGGTTTGATAGTAAAGGTAGGTAAACTATGATGTAATAAATAGTGGTACTAGATTGTGCTCAAATCGTCTTGTCGAAACATTAGGTATGCGTCTAGGTACCTAGGTAGGTAGGCTTTGGGCCAGAACCGTACATTTATATAACCCGTCCTCGGCAGTGATAAGCATGGTGAGTTCCTCGTCACATTTGACTTTGTAACAGCTTCGAATAAGATTATTCCCTACAGTAGTAGCTGCCGAGAAAGTAAACTGTTTAATATGTCCCAATCAAGTAGTCACTTATCAATATCTCATTAGAACCAACTTGTGAACAGGTGAAACTTTCAAAAGGGGGAATCTTTATTTTAATTTATCTAATCGAAAGCATCAGCTGTCTAATGCAGAGTATTACAAAAAGAAGTATCTAGGCGCTTAGCCAGTTAAATAGGAGGTAGGTAAAGTATAGGAAGAAGGTTGATAACCAAGACATCGGTTGTTACCTGTCTTTACTCCTCCCGAAATAGTATTAACCGTACGAAAGGACGCAGGTGCAGATGGTATAATCAGTAGTATCCATATCCCGTCGTAAGCGGACCGTAATAAGTTAATCCGTTGAAATTCCCTAAAAATGCATTTCTTCTCTTCGCTTCGCTTCCCATGATTTTATCTTTCATGATTGCTCGCTTGTTCGCTCGCTTTCCGCAATCGAATGTCCCCGGAACTCCGCCGCTTTTTATAAGAGATAATCTTGACGTAGGTATATAAGGAAATGTTAGATAGGTAACCAGATACCATCCAGCCGTTAGTCGAATTAATAAATAGGAGACGTCTCGCAATATTAAGGATTAAATGGCGTAATATAGGGGGAAGTAAGTAGACAGATATGCCATTATACCACTTTCAAAGTGCCTGTCCTTCCAGGCACCGAATTATAGGCGTTATATTCACGCTCTTTCTCCCTTGCCTTTTCTCTTTCGCGTTCGAGATCTCTGTTTCGAGGCGGTGGGTTCGACCGTAATTGCTCCCGATCCCCACTACGCTCGGGAAGAGTTGGGACAGGTGGGACATGTCCTCCTACGGAGATCTTCCGAGGAGGGGCACCTTGGGTTTTGCTTCTAGTTCGGGAAAGGCTTGGGACGGGTGCCGTTTGAGAAGGCCGCCGTAAGGCGCTTCGCGGCGGAATATCGGCATCACCGTTTTTGTCAGATATAAGGTCGACCAGATGTGCTGTACCAGCAGGGGCCTTAACGCCGTGACCCGTATGTTTCCTCGCCCATTGCGGTGCTTCCTGAAATCTGTTCTCTTCTAAATCAACTAGCGGTTTTGGCTGGCTATGACGGGGTGGGTGAGAAAGCCCGGTTGGCTGCGAGGAAAGGGGGTTGGGGTGTTCGTGTGCTGAGAATTTATTGCTTGAAGGGAGAGGCGGAGGTCGTGATGATGAAAGAGAGGGTCTTCGTGCATGGGCATGAGCATGGGCATGTGAGGGCGTGCGCACGATACCTGCAGAAGTGCTCGGGCGTGTCGAAGAGGAGGAGGAGCCGACACTACGCTGTCTTGCAGAATGTTCAAGAGCTGATGGGAACCAGGAAGAGGACTTGGTTTTATCAGCCGGCGTCTCTGGCTCGGTCTTCCGATTTAGCAGTGAGGGCCCCTCCGTAAATGCATCGTTTCTATGTCTTTGCCGCCCTCGCTCCGGTTGATCCGTCTCCACATGGGCCTGTCTCCGCTCTTCATAACCTTCGCCAAGTAGACCATTACCGGTGAATCCATCGTCATTTGTTGTATTGATTCTGTCTATTAATTTTCGTTCGGGTTTGTTGTTCTTCTCCACCTTCTCGGCCACCACATCGGAATTGGTATGGCGGGAGGTGATATCCTTTGGCATAGTTGATACGTCCGGTACAGGCGGTAAGAAATCCTGGCCAAACTGAGATAGCCGTTTATCAAACCGCTTCATGTCGATAAGCGGCTCGAATTGGCCAATTGCATACGGCGTTTCGTCAACTGACACCTGGAGACGGTGACCGTTTATCGAAGCAACATTGGCTGACTTCTTTGGGGCTTGAGCAACGTTAGGTGACGTGATTTGAGGGGGCTTATCATCCGTCTTCCTGATCGAGATTTTCCTCGACGGCTTCGGAGCTGCAGGTCTACGATCCACAAGGTACCAGCTCCGCCAACCCTGTACCTTTTCCCTAAATTGGGCTGCAATTTTAGGATCTTCTGTGCAGAAATACTGGACGTAGTTCTCTGTGTTTATAAAGACGGTTGTCTTCTGTTGACTCTTCACTGCGAAGCAATATCGCTTGGGTGGTTTAAGATGCCTCCGCATCTGCGACTCTGTGGGTGTATAGATATCGTAATCGGATAATCGACACAAGCTCGCAGCATCTTTATCTGTTGATTTAGCGTCCGGCTTCTTCGCGGATATTATCTGGCCATTTTCAAGAAGCGTTATCCACCTCTTGTTCCACTTGCCGAGGCGATTTGAGTGGTACATGTATAGTTGAAAACCTTGCGGGGGTTCGTCGAGGTTTGGAACCGAGTCGATGTCCAGCTCCCAATCTTGATCTTGGGATTCGGACATTGCGACTGTCAATTGGTTTTGAGTATCCCGATCCCAAGAATTCATAACATCTCGAATATGCTCATAACGACGCAAACAACGCTCCAAACCCAGCGCACCATAAGTTTCCTTGACGACGCAATTCGATCGGCTTATATCTCGGGAGCCTGTCATCTTAGAAGCATGGGCTATTATATCGTCCGCAGTCGTCTCGGGGGTAACTTCCACGCTGAAGGTATGATGTTTGCAGCGGACCGCAACATTCTATGATCATATTAATATGCATTTCAGAATGCGCCAGTTCACAATTTACACTTACTCGTTCTCCTGCATTGATCGCAGAATGAGGGGCATCCGTCTGAGGTACAATTCCCCTCCCTCCAACCTCTATCCCGGTTATTTGAGATTTTATAGGCTCGACGCTGGCATTTGATGACGTCGGAGAGACCACAGGAGATAACCCATCTCGATCTCGGCTTTTCCGCCCCTTGGTTAAGAGGGCAAGCTTCTCAAGTACAGGACTTCTCGGCTTAGGGGACTGCGCTTGGAACGACGGTCTCGGGCTATTTGCCAACTCTATTTCCAGCCTCTGAAGATCTTTTCTCTTCTGCTCGGCTATGAGTCGGCGGTTTTCGGCCTCTAAGCGCGCAACTTCCCTCTTCAACGCCTCGTCTTCCTCCTCGCTGTTTACCCTGTTGCGCCGCCCATCTCGACTAACAAGCCTTCGCCACCCGCTCTCTTCGCTCATCGCGCTCTTCGCTGTACTAGGACGGTTCTGATATTGATCCATCGTACTTCGACGCGGCGGATACTTCCGCGTGCTTTCCGTATGGCGCAGGTGATGTCGCGGGGGAGAATCGAGCGCGGTAGCTGGGGCATCAGTCTCCTTTTGTCTGATGCTGGCGGTTGTTAACCGACGTGGTATAGTAGGTACAGGCACAGGGGGGGCTATAGGAGGTTCCCATGGGGGTGGTGGATCGGAATTAATTTTTTGGGTTGCATCGACGTTGACAGCGGCGCTACCTGCCTTCCTACGGTAGCGAGACATGGATCGAGCAATAGTACTGCTCCCAGAAGTAGTACTCCCAGATGGTGTACTGGAATTCTGCTCGCTACTTTGGCTGCGACCGCTTTGAGCCGCCATTTTTTCTATCTTGGTTTCGGTTGATGGAAGGCTTCTTTCCCTCAGGCTTCGGGCTCGCAAATTGAATTTATTTTCGAGAGTGAAATCAAGATGGGAGAAGTTGGGCGGTGACGAGCTAGCTGGTAAGGTAACCGTCTCGGACCCTGTCGACATCATGCCAGGGGGGTTGTAGACAGACACACGCGACAAGGGGGAAATGAATCTGTGCCGCTACCTGACCCACAGAACAGGAAAATGACGATGTCCGACGACGTGTGCAGGGAGCGCAGAGTGCACCGAAGCAGATCGTACCTAAAGCAAACTTCAAAAAGAGTAATGCTCAAGTACGAATCCGGTATAAGATATGAATCCAGACGTCTTCTACACGACAAGACGGCAGAACGGCACAACAGCACAACAGCACAACAGTACAACAGCACCACTTAGCACTAGTGTATAAGTGTATAAGTGTATAAGTGAAGGCCAAAGGTTCGCTTGTGCTTGTCTTTTTTTCCTTTTTTTGTCTCCTCTCTCAGTACTTCCTCCTAACCACCCTACCTAATCCCATGGCCCATGGCGATTGTAATAGCGTAGACTTGTAGTGAAGCGTAGGGTTTAACTGAAGATAACTACCTAGGTAGAGATAGTAGCGCTGTAATCTTCTCTAATTCATGTCCGTCACCATCATCTGATGTACGAGGATGGATCCTTGACTCCAGGAAAGGATTTTCAATTAAAAGCAACTGATCAAATTGGGTAGATTGCCGAGAAGGTCAACTCTCCATGTTATTGGTAGAGAAAAGATGTTGCAAGGGATTATCTACCGGGAGATGTCCATGTCGGGCCTGACTGGCTGGACTAGGTCTGAGTTATGTGGAGTTAGGTAGGTTTTACATCTTAATTATCGCGAATAATATCCGGCTGGTTAATTGGGCTGGTAGATGATTGTGGGTGGCTAATAGATGAACTTAGCAGCCTATGATTGTTAAAGGCGGCCAGACAGCGTGGCTAGAGCAAGGTACTACTACCTGCATGACACGCAGCAGAAAAAAAAAAAAAAAAAAAAAAAAAGAAGCTAAAGGGGAAATTTCCCACGTACTACCAGCACTAATCCACGTTAAGTAAGGTTAGGTAATCTTGGCTGCGGTAGCTTTTCCAGCTTTCTTATGCAAGGGCCATTTCAGGTCATTAAAATGCAGGGAAATCCCGCATCGCGTCAACGATCTCCGCTGAAACTACTACATAGTACAGTGGACAATCCGGACAATCAGGGACCATCGAGGGGCCTGTGCTCGCCAGGCACAGAAAAAGCCAAAAATCGCAATTGAAATCTTAATTGGTCCCACCCTGCCACTTCTAAGTTCTACCTAACCTAACTTGTTCTTCTTCATGCGCTTGTTTTTGTCTCAAGCACTTAAGACACGAGAGTCAGGTAAGACAAAAGGGTATTCATGGTAAGCACTACCTTAGGTATGTAGGTACATAGCTAGGAATTATATGTAAATATTCTGGAATTCTACCTATCTACTAGGTACTGTACGTTGACCACCTAAGGTAACATCGCGACTTGCTTCATTTTTGTCCGCGTGGCTTTATAGAAAATATTAGGATTAGATCCTAAAGAGGGGCTAATTTTTCTATGCAAGATGCATGCAGGTACAAAAAGGAGTACCTAACGAAATGAAACTTGCTATAACCACGCCATGAAATAGGTGCAGTACCATCGCTATCCCAGCTGAAAAAAAAGACCGTTCGCCGATTAACTCTACATCCAAGACGGAAGACCGTAGAGTCAATTTAGGTATGAACTTACTACATAGTATGTAGATACATACCACAAGACAGGCAGGGATGATGGTTGGAATAATACGAGGTTCCGGTATGTTGGGTTTTCTAGACGAATATACCAGGTAGCATTTCGGACATTTCGAACATTTCGTGTCGGAATGGAATATCTCAAAATATGTCTATCATGTCTATTATTGGCGTGGGGGGGCATGTCAGGAATATCGTATCGATTTTCGTCACTTTCAAGTTGCCAAATGGAATCAACTCGTCTCATTATGTAGAAGTTGGCGCTTTCGCCATTCTCAAATCAAGAAATTATACGTAGCTCTCGCCAAAAACTTCAGCAAGTAAAAGCTTGAACCCCCTTACAGGTGGAATGTCTTAAGCCCCTTATTTTCTGAATGCTCTGAGATTCCACCTCCACCATCCGGTAAAATCCTGAGCGGCCACGTCAATGCCGATGTCTTGAAGCGCCTTCGTGCTGAGGTGGCAGTCGTACGGCCTCTGGACCGAGGCGTTCGGGTCGTTCCCTTCGGTATTAGGCTCAATGGCCGCAATTGACAGACCCATGATATCGCCAAAGAACTGGCAGATCTCATACTTGGTATACTTGCTCTCCGATGAGAATTGTAAGATGGAAGGTAGCTTAGATGGATTATCTGAGCCCAGGTATTTAACGGCAATGTCTGTTTTCAGGTGTTAGTAGCATATGAACGTATCCAGTAGTTGATACTAGTTGAGTGAAACGTACCGTGACAAACCCGTCCTACGTCTTCGGTCTGCTATGTGTCAGTATCGTATGCGATCATTTGGTTTCATGAAGGGCTGAAGCAGCAATAAAAGACGTTGCGACATACTATAAACATGTCAGCATCCAATGAGAGGAAAGCATAGGTAGTTGCGTGATAATATCTTTTAAAGCATAACATTTCGAACTTACCATTGGTAGGGTAACGAAGCGCCCAATGGTCCATCTTGATCTTAACACCTGGTTCTTGCGCTTTCCAGACAGTATCCATAAGCACATTCACAGCGCTCTCGGACGGCACCTCGGCGTCACCATATAACACGGGAACACGAAGGACGATACCGAGTCCTGCTTTCCCAGCGCCTAGGTACTCCTCTTGCACAACTCGTTCCCCATCTAGCTTCGTCTGCCCGTACAAGTTGGTAGGTTCCGGTTTCGCATCCGCCTCGTACGGCGCCTCGCCGGGCCTGCCCGGGAAGACGTAGTCGGTAGATATGTAGATCAGCAAGATACCGCGTGAGGCACATGAGGAAGCTAGTCGCCTGGTAGCTTCGACGTTCAAGGCGCGGGTTCCTTCAGGGTCTTTGTCGCACTTGTCGGGGAATCGGTTTGCGGCACCTTACTGCTGTTAGTTTCTTACCCGGATCTATAGGTGAGTCCAAGTAGGGTTATAACGACGAACAGTGTACTACAACTTGAGGCCTTCAAGAGAGAAGAAGCTGTTAGTAATGACATTGTTTTGTATATTACCTACCTACCTACCTACCTAGGTAGGTAGGTACCTAAGTAGAGAGTGGCTTTAACATAATAACATACTTGACGTTGTCGAGGGTGGCCTCAACTTGGTCTGCGTTTACTAGATCGACCTTGAGGATCGATGATCCATCAGCGCGAGAGTAGCCCGTCCCTTTAACATTCCACTTTTCTCTTTCAAAGGCCCTCACAACCTGTCTACCAAGTAGACCAGTGGCTCCGGTAACCAACGCAGTTTTGTCGGACATGTTTGATAAATAGTGTGGTTAGTAGTTAGGGGAATAAAATACAGCTCTAAGTTCCAAGATGCTTGGATTTTTCTAGCATACAGCTTTGGTTTGAGGTACATAATGATGTCTATGTCATAGCGGGGGCGGGGCTATCAATAGCTCTATACGGTGGGGCTCCAGGGCTCCTATAGCTTTGCTGCTCCTCTGCTCCAATTATCCAGCCTAGGTACCTACATAAGCCAGCTTAGATACAAGGGCAAGATAAAATTGTCTCATCCTTTTCTATATCAAAGATACTTAGTGAGTATTACTTACTACCACTCTAGTTTCGAAGCTCCTCTCAAATCGTCCACGTTCAAGATGTCAGAACCCTCTTCCATTAACGTGTGCCAGACTTTGTTTCTTGTCCCAACTGGCCAACTAGGAGTATCCCAGTATCGAACTTTGAGGCCTCTGCGATGAGCACCTTTAATCTGCCCGCGAATCGTGCGAAGTTGTTTTTCACTAAAACCGCCTAGCACGATGCCTATAGCATCTGCGAAGCTCGTGCTGGCATAGAATGAATTGGTATCATTGTAGAGCGGAGCTGCTTCGGTAGACACCGGGCTCGACGCATCTGGATCCTCCCACATATCCTTTAGAGGCGCGTCGAAGAAGGCGTCTCTATATGTCGCGTTCTTAGTAAGTAAGTCGAAGGGTGTATTCCCCGTTCCAACGACGGTTACTTGGCGCTGATGGACAACCCCGTTTTTGAAGGAACTTAACCAACCTCTTGACCTCAGTGGTTCGAGTTGTGCTAGGACATATGGCCAAGTTTTAGTCCCGTCAGTCTTAAGGTCCACAAGGAGGATTACCGTCTGTTCTGGGTCATAATCGAAAACGCCTCGGCGTGTGTCGTTATAGAATTTTGTTTGCGGGTTTGTGCGATTGAGTAGTTCCACCAGAGGATTTACGTAGAGGGAAGTAAAAGTACGATTTGGGGTTAAGGCAGCCTCGTCATGTCCGACGTAAAGTTCCGGGTCATCATCGAATAGCCAGACGTCCGCTTCCACCCCGATACAGCCAGCGTGTAAAGCCGAGAAGAGAGGCACTTTACGCCAGTAGTCGTTATGCGAATGGCACCGAATTGGAACGACGTCACGGAGGAAGTCCGTAGGGTACCAGGCCAAGTCTTCCGTTCCTGTACCTGGCTTCCCCCAGTTTCCAAAGACTTTATCGGGGTCATCTTCCAAACCCCATAAACTCCTGGCGATGGAGAGGAGCAAGCTTATGAGTAGGATAGAAGCTCTAGATTTTTAGATTAGATTAGTTGTACGAATGAAAACAGTCTACGTTTCGGTAACGACGCCTACAGTATTGTCAAACCCCAGATACTACCGGAGGTGAGATAACCCTGCCAGCGTTGCTTTTTTGGGACTGGTAGTACTACTTTATCGGCCGATTCTATTCTTTCCGCAGGAGGATTCTCATTCTGTTCAGATCCACCGACAGGTATATAGTCATGAGCGCGACGTCGGTTCCAGATGTTACTTAAGGATAATTTGGTTTGAGAAAGCGTAGTGCTGCCCATTTTTTGAGACTAGACGCGGCTCATTAATACTACTCAAGGTGAGAATACCCGTAGTTGTTTGAGTCTGACACCACTTGAATTTTCTGATTAAGTTGATTACTCTTTGTACTGAGTAGTACGATATTGACGTCAGAGAGGAATGAAGAAAAAGATAGATGCTGCTTACTTAGGTACCTAGGTACTTTATTTAAACAGAGAGATATGAGTATGAACACCAAGGGAGTATGTAGAAAATTAAGTGTCTAGTAGAATTGGTTTAGGACGATATTATCATTTAGTTGTTCCTGGGCTAAAGTTAGGTACTATGTAAACAGTTGAGAGTGATGGTTGAATCGGACTTGACGGGACAATTTAGAGTTGGTTCCTAATTTTGTTTAACCAATCTAAGTGGAGCCAATATGGTCTAAGAAGTTAAAAGTTAGTGTAGAACAAACCAATCAAGCTTAAAATATGGGGTCAAGTACGAAGTACGTATTGTACCTAAAATTTTTGGGAGCCTTCAAGTTCTAAATTCATTATCAGTTTTACAACATCAATCACTCAAGATGCCGCACAAACACACACGCAAAGAAAAAGACCTCTCTACGTGAGTAAAATACCAATACACTAGCTAAACTACTTGCTAAACTCTCTATGCAGATACGATCTACCCCCTTCGCAGATCGCAAAGCCTTTACCTGTAAAGTCGCAAGCGCAAAAGAGTGATGCAGGGAAGAAGGGTCCCGTCCAGCCTGTAAAAAGCCAGAAGCGCAAGCGAGATTCGAATACGAAAGATGATGCGCCCCGGGCATTCAAGAGGTTGATGGCTTTGGCCCAAGGCAAAAAACCACGGTATGGATTAGACAACGGTGACCGACCCCCCGGAAAAGGGAAGAAGGGAAAAGCCGATGCTGTAACGAACACCGAGGCTGAAACCAAAGCGGAAAAAGAACTTCCTAAGATCAGGCCCGGCGAGCGCATGTCGGATTTTGCAGCTCGAGTAGATGCGGCACTTCCCGTCAGCGGTTTGATTACCAATTCAGTTAAGAATGGCAAAGACCCTCTAGGCTTGAAAGCATGGCGGACCAAAAAGGAAAAGAAGATGCACAAGTTATACGAAGAGTGGCGGGAAGAAGACCGGAAAATAAAGGAGAAGAGAGAAGAGGAATTAGAACTCCATGCAGAGAAAGAGCTGGAGGAGGAGGAACTAGGTGTCACTTGGAAGCTCGATACGCTAGGCGGCGGCGGCAAGAAGAAAAAGAAGGGAAAGAGAGCGAAGTACTTGGGCGAGGCTGCTGATGACGATGAGGACCCGTGGGAAGTCTTGAAGAAGAAGCGCGGCGAGACGAAAATCGGCTTGCACGATGTGGTCCAGGCGCCGCCGGAGCTTACTGTCAAGCCTCAGAAGAAGATGACCGTTAGAGGCGCGGCGGTCGCGATTGACGGTATTCCGAAGGCTGCGGGAAGTTTAAGGCGAAGAGAGGAGCTCCAGACTGTAAGGGACGATATTGTCGCCTCCTATCGGAAATTGATGAGCGAGAAGCGGCCATCGTTGCACGCAGCTTAATATCAGAATTCAGCTTGTTTCAGGCGATAGTAACATAGATACCCCTAAAATCATTCATTCTCTATCTCTTCGATATGTTTGAGAATAACAAGTTTCGAATAAAATCCAGTGAGTGCTTCTTTCACTCTATTAGGTATTGACGGTTTCTGAATGTCGAGACGACCTATAACTCTGTAAAATCTAAACTCTTCCGAGCCAAGATGATATTTTCGCCACACATAAAATATACCACCTTCATGACTGCTTTCACGCGCTTAATCGAAACTCTATACTCATTCTCAAGGCTATTTAGAGCACCAATGGATCAACGACGGTCAACCCATTTTTAATGTCTACTTGGAAGCAAATGACATCCTGATCTCTCCGTTGGCGACAAAAATTGAGAAAGGGGTTTCAAGGCCCAAACCAAAATGTTGGGGAGAATAACAGGCAAGCGAATACCCCAAATTACCACAACGAATAGACGTAAATGCAATGGTAAACCAATCACCAAGTCAAATATTTGCTCAGTATCGACAATCCCACGAGCTTTCCATCCTTATCAACACCGAAATCATTTCTACTCATCCATCCACACCTCCAACCTCGTTAATACAGTGATGTAGGGCGTACTTCGAGATATTTCGCAGAGACTAGGTAGTGTTATGAATGGATGGAAGACGATACCTAATTAACCCATCTGGACTTTGGCTTGGCTCATCTTCATTGAGATGGTTGGTCGCCATACCGGAGGTATTCCAGGCATTCCCATCTAGCAACGCGACAAATCAATCAAGACTGTTACAATGCACGTGAGGTCCATTTGCCACAGCCCCGAGGGTGACGCGCGAATATTGGACGAATCGGCGCATTTGGACCCAATCACCTATGCCGTCGTAGAATGCCACGTCTCTCTTTACCAGATTAAACTTAACCATCTCACGGGTCTAGTTATCCCAACATTGACGTGAAGTCTCATACTCATCTGCTATTGAAGTTCCTAGAAATGGATTGGTTTTGGAAGATCTTTACAGGGGCGGGTAAGGCTGTCAGGAGGAAACGAGGTCGTCATCGACATCATATACCCGCGCCCGCGCCCGAGCCTTACGCTCACGGGCTGTTCGTCTTATATCCTCCTCCCGAGCCACCGGCCGACCAGGAACACTTTTCGGTAGAGTAAGTATACTTTGCATTTTTTAACGAGTTTGAGCGTATTTTAATACCATGCTAGCATCGTTGCAGTCCATGGGTTGAATGGCAGGGCGCGTGAAACCTGGAAGGATGAGAAGACTGACGCACTCTGGTTGGGAGACTTTCTTCCAGATGCAATACCAAATGCTCGGATTATGACGTTCGGATACGATTCGAGTTTACTGTTTAGTAACTCAAAAGGCAAAATCGAAGACTTCGCTAGAGATTTACTAAACAGATTATGGGTAACAAGACAAGGACAGGAGGTATGGCAATCTTGGAATCAATGAATAGCCATTGCCTATGACATACTAACACGCTAAACTAAGGCTTTGAAGAGACCGATTGTGTTTATAGCTCATAGCCTTGGGGGAATAGTCGTCAAAAAGGTACCTACCTTACCCTCCCCATCAGCCCAATCCATGTGAATATCGTGAGATGTTGACAATTCCAGGCACTTATCCTAGCTCATGAGAACGATCATCACTTGGGCGATATCCTCTCCTCCACGATAGGAATCATGTTCATGGGAACACCACATCGAGGGTCTAAAATCGCAGACTGGACATTCTTTCTTCGAAGCCTCATCCACATCACATCAGGAACACAAATCATAAGGGCCGATCTCATCCAAGAACTTCGCACCCACTCTATAACTCTGCGTGAAATTTCGAAATCTTTCTTGCCCCGCTCAATTGGGTTGAATATCATGTCGTTTATCGAATTGCAAATTGAACGTCCTCTAACCACTCTGGTAATACGAATTCCTCATTAGCTTCCCATTTATCGTTAGAGTGAGGTGCCTGCTAATACGACACGACTCTAGGTTGTGCCCGAAGAGTCTGCGCGACTCAATCTTCCTAACGAGATGGTCTTCCCAGTTAATACCCACCACCGTAACATTTGCCGCTATTCTTCAAAGACTGATCAGACGTATGCCCTCGTGGAAGGCTCCCTCAAGAACATTGTACACACTGGAACTGATTCTTCTGCTCCTAGTAAGTCATGGCTCTCTTGTCTAATAAAATTCGATTACTGTTCGACTAGTCTGATTCACTATCACAAGCTATATTCAATAAGCATTATATAATTGAGAACCGACAACATACCCAGACAACGCTTTCTGCGGCGGAAAACGCCCAAGAACGAGTAAGTACGAATTTAGATCTCTTTTTCATGCTTACGCTAAGACCCCTGATTCAGAATAAGCATTATCCAAGCTTAGTAGATGGTTTGGCTAAGAACCAAGTCTCGGGCGCATTCAACAACCTTAGAAAACACTATCACGATGAGCACCCTGCGAAAGATGTACCTATTGCACTAGCGGATGCTACATGGGGACAGAAGACATTCAAGGTTCGAGTTTTCGGTCTACAGAAGTATGAGTTAAACTCGCAGGAGAAACAGGAAGAGGAGTTTATAACTCTAGACGTCAGCGGCGACACGGATCTAGACAACTTTAGGGATATGTGCCATGACTTGTTAAAAGGAAGACGATGTAAGTAAGTGTTTACGCTTTGAGAACTATTCTGATTCGTTATACAGTAGGATTCCCATTTTGGGATTTTAAGTTCCCCGGTCGGTCGTCGCTTGTATCAAGCCGCTGGAAAGACGTCTTCACAGTTCCGGTTCAAGTCACCAGCGGTCGTCCTTCCTACAAAAAATCAGCAGGGTATAGAATCAATGTTGACCAATCCATTGCAGCTTTCTGTAGCAGGGCATTCCCAAATCCAGTTTCAGCCAAACTCCGTGAATATCCTCAACAGATGCACTCTAACATTGGTATGGCTCAATTTGTCATAGTCGGAAACGAAGACTGCCCAGGACTTCATATCTCATTTATGAGGACAATTCGCGTAAAGGGAGACGAGAATCAGTACACACCACCAGCGGGATTAGGCAGTTTCCCTCTGTTTGACACTTCCTCATACAAGAACAAGCTCCCTGCCAGTGTAGCAGCGAAAGGCGGCTTATTCTTTCCTATGCACGGTACGTTTATACCTAGCTACCTATTATTAAAATATCCAACTCTCAAGAAAAAATACGGTTTCTAAGCAAAGGCTAATATAGAGTCAAGAGAGAGAAGCGATGTGGATGAGTTTTGACTGTAAAGAATCCTCCAAATTTGCCGTCCGCCCGTTTGTTGGAGGCATTAATGGGATTACCGGGGACAACATCCTTTCCTACGGCTCTAAATCTGACAGTTCTATTAACACAGCTCAAGATTATATCGTAGTACCTACGCAAACTCGTTTAGACGGCATCTGTAGTGGACCTGGAGTAGTCAAGCAATTTGTCGCTACAAGATTATCTGCAGCGGAACAAAATCGAGAACCTGGAATATCCAATTCCAGTCCAGCAACCAGCGAGGGCCGAACGATTGAATGGCAAATGACTGGAAAGGATGAGATAGGGGGGATCCAGTTACAGATTATCCCTGAGTTTGAAACTAAACGAATCTTTGCAGGTAATTTGAAGGACGTGTGCCCTACATATATCGGGGGCCCCCTAGAGTCCTACTGCCCAGTGCCGCCCGACTTAATGGAGTACGACATTTTGAATACACCTATGCAACTTGGATTGCATCCTAGTGATACCATTCATGTTAAGGTTCTCCAAAAGTCCCCCGCAAGCCCCAAGCGACCCAAGGTTATACGGGATCTTATAGCAGAGGCACCAAAACCACCAGAATACCCGTACGATATAGATCTAGAAATCGATGGAATCTACAGATTCAGAGAGTGTGTATTAGCAGGCTTTACAAAAGGTTCCAGTTGCCAACAGTGTATCAGGGTAATGTTTAGTGGAGTGGAGGTTTTCAATGGGTATGATTGGGATGATGAAAAGGTAAAAGCGATATTATACCGGAGAACAGGAATTTTACCTCATCTTCAAGCTTACAAAGCCAATGGGTTGGAGTTCTCAAGCGGTACGTTCTTCCAAAATCACCACTTTCTTCTTTCGAAGGCAGTTTTCCATTCCTCTACTATTGTGACCGCTCTCCTGATACGAAAAGCTAAGATATCTCACGTTTGTAGTTGATATGGATCTACCCTTTTTCTATGGAAGTGAACTAGTCATCGAACTTGTTGTGCGCCCACACCCACAACCTACTCTTGGCATCGGAGCGGGGGGCAGCATCATCCAAGAGATCCACCCTGACAATTCGGATCCGCGGCTTTGGGATATCGCCAGCTCCAAGATTCTTCACGTTCAAATCATTAATTCAGATGTATTCGGCTCTATCGTCGAGCCTCAGCCCTCGGAAGAACCTACGAACTCTATGACTGGCCAGAAGAAAAAGCGAGTGGGCTCCAACGGTGTCTTCAATGGTATTATAAGTGTAGCTGTGCCGGAAGGAGGAGAAATAGTAGACGAAGAAACGGGGCGAATTGATGATGACGTGACGGTTCCTGTTTCTCATCTGACGTTACTCGAGGTGGACCAGACAATCCCTCGGTTCAAAGGTCATTAGCGATATCTCTCTGGTGATGCCAGAAAAAGATGTCAGGACATCGGCCTAAAGCCATAGAGACGAGAGATTATTCTCAAAATTGTTACATTCACCACTGATTCGGAGTAGCTATTATGTTCCCCTTTAACCTCATATTGTTTCGTTGTCGCAAGTATATGAATACTACCTAAGTTATGTCTACTCAGAGACTGGAGATAACATCTGATATGCTTTTTTGGAGGTGAGGCTGGGAAGAATAAGGGGTACCTCGCACAGTACCTCAAGTACATCTTGGATAGTATCTCGGAGTTACATAATAGATACACTGGAGCTTAACCGATATTGAGCCACTAGGCCAGCCTGCCAGATGCTTGCTTCAACTCTAAAACGGTGGGACACCTGACTGATTCATGACTGATTCAGTGTACTTGTGTACATGCCTTAACCTAAGGTATGTGCCCCCACAATTCGTGAGTTCCAACTTGGTTGGAAGTTCCCCTCACTGAAAATCAATCTTGCATTCTCAATTTAGAAACAACTTCATTCGCGTTCGCAAGTCAAATCTCCCAAGCACACTGGTTCGATCCTTTTAGCGTCTAAAATTCTATCACCATTTTTTCTCTTTTTTTTTTCTCATGCCTGAATACCCACGTGCAAAATGGAGATTGGCCTCGACGAACTGATCGAGTCCCTCCTAACTGAAATCGCCTTCTCTGGCGTTCGAGGTGAGTACACCATTTTTTTTGAATTTCTCGAGTTTCTTGGCGATTTCCGCCCGGATTCGTCGACAGCTGCTCTATTAATATCGTGAACGAAAGCTTACTTTTTTGACCATTAGGATGTTCGGTTTCTACGTTACTGAAGACGATAGATTCTTTTTATAATGGTGCTCAGGAACAGATTGGCACTTCTGTACAGCATCGTGGTGAAAGGCCGACACCAAGTAACGCAAATGCTAACTCTCCGCCAATCGACAATGCACCGCGGACTTCTCAGGATCCCAGTAGTCATGAGTTTTGCATGTACTCAAAGGTCTGGGGATGGCTGGTGTCGAGAGCAGATGTTTCCGTAGGCACTAACAGACAATTCAATCATCGCAAGTTAGAGGAGATCCTAGCTCTTCCAGAAGAGGAAGACGACTTGCCACCCACAGACGATGCTAGCACATCTCAAAATCAAAATACTACTCCAGCAAATGAACGCCCGAGTGCTTCGAAGGGCCGCCGAGGCCTGCAAGAGACTGTGCCAAAGTACAGACCTCGCCTTCATGTTTCGGATGAGCGACAATGGAAAACAATTGCTGGACATGGTCCAGATCTCAAGCGGCTACCGTTCTTTGAATGGAAAGCACTTGTTGATATTGCATCTGTGAGGGAGAAGGGTATTCTTCAAGGAGATCTGGTTCGACTGTCTGGCCAAGATAAGAGATCTCTCCCCACTCGCACCGACGCTCTGGCAAAAAAGGGGTACATTATCAAACAACCTATTATTCTTCGAGGATGTCGCTCTAGTAAATTGTGGCTTGCTCGATTTGCCGACAATGCAAAGGAAAATCGTGACGGTCTTAATCTTGAGACGCTCGACTTATCCAAGGAGACTTTAACCAAAGATCTTCGCCCAGTTCCATTTAGCGCTAGCTGGAACGGCGAGAGACTGGATTATATAGCCATTGCGCAGGCTTTCAATGCTGTCATTAAAGCATGGGGAATTATGAGATACTGCGATGTTCGGACTAAGTTAGATGCTAACCGTGTGCCACAAATGAGAGCCTTGGCGAAAACATCCCGATGGTTTACCAGCATAGGAGCAGTTACGTTTGTAGCTGCACGATTCGCGAATGGCCAGAGGCTCTTCAAAGACTGTGTGAAATTCATCAGGGAGCCAACGGCTGAGGAGTGGAGAGTCTTCCGAACAACACCAAGTGCTCATATCAGAGTCCCTTCGGCCCGGCTAGGAAAAAGAGGACAAGCGTCTCGGGCTAGATTTAACAAGGGAGCTAAGCCCAGTCCTCATAGTCAAGTCAAGCCGAAGCAGGTCTCAACCCAAGAGCGCCAAACAAAATCGATACATAAGGAGCAATTTGTACCATCTCTGTGGACCCCGTATAAACCTATGGTCAATACAACATTCGAGATAATCAAAAGAGCTGGCCCCAAGGGGTCTTCAAACCTCGAAATCGGTCGCCAGACATTAGGACATAGCTATCGCAAGTACATCGCCGCACTTACTGGGACATTATCATTGCCCAACTCTCAGCCCCCTCACCTACAACACCTTAACGTTACGTCGCAGCTTAATCGCATAGGGAAAACAATGACCTACCAGTTCTTCGCGAATGGAGAAGTTGGCAGCTCCACAGAACAAAACAATGGAAACAATGCCGATGGCCAGGATGTGAATTCGGAAGTGCAAACTTTCGACGTACACACATCACAGCGCCGTGTAGCAATAACAGGAGGTGCTTATACTTATTCGCAGATCCAATCATCTAAACTGATGTCATCACCTGCCTCGTTCTCCCAGCTTCACGACACCTTCCTAGCACCGAGACCACAAAAGAATAGAAAGAGGAAGAGAGGTTTAGAGGAACCCACTAAGGACCCATGTGGTGATGTGCAAGAGCACCCTAAAAAAGTACCTCGAATAGAAACAGCGTCTTCGGGAGATGTTGGTACAGATGCACTAGCTGCAGCAGATGGTGAGGTTATAAACGACGACCAGGGAACACATCTGAATGTGAATGGACCTATTCCTGTACCTGTCCCTACGACCAGCCCGCAACAATCTATCGAACAACCTATCCTCGACATTATACAATCTACTCCCCCTGAGCAGCTTTCATCGCCCCCGCCGCCTTCTCGACCATCTGGCGTATATCGCGAGCCTGACAACTCGTTGGATCCGCCTGGAAGGAAGGGACGACGAAAAAAGTCTCTTGTTCTCACATTAAAGTGCAATTCACTTAAGGCTTGGTTAGAAGGTATACAAGATAACAACCCCGCAAATCTTGGTGAAATTCCTTCGTACGAACCCAGTACCCGGCCTTCAAGCCCAATGCAAGAGCCGCCGCGAGCTACTCTTGACAATAGCTTGGCCTTATCGGAAGAAGCAGGATCAAATCAGGCCAAGCTGAGGCCGACTAAACGTGGCAGTAAGACGATATTCCGATGTGATAAGTGCGGAAATAGCTGGAAGAATTCGAACGGGTTAGACTATCACCTCAACAAATCCCGCACTACTTGCAATCCCGCTTATACCCCAACGCCGGCACCACCTCCTAGACAACTTGCGAAGCTAAAGGAAGCACCCAAGGCGGCGTTACCGAAAACACCTGACGGCCAAGAACAAAGCAATGGCTATGATAATCTCCAGGTACCAGAATTAGCTCGTAAGCCATCGCAGCGTAATTCTATTGTAGGGAGTGGCCGGCGCTTGCTACCTCACAAGCGTGTTCGTTTCAGCGAAAATCTTATATCCAGTCAGAATACCAGTGACTCAGCTACACAAGAATATACCGGCAGCTCTATTATTTTACAAGATGTTGATGCTTATGATGTTATCGATCATCGAAAACGAAGAGAGAATAGCCAGGCAACGTTGACCGATCTTTCCGGTACGATTCCTCCAGCAAGTCAAGTGAATCAAAGGTCGTCCCATATGACACCCAAGAAGCCTCAAAATGGTGCGCCAAATACCAACCAAAAACAGGAAATTTCTGCGATGCAGGAAACTTCCCAGAAAAGAACAAGCAAGTCTGCCTTGACACGCAAACGTGACCGAACAACTGGAGCTGAGAAACCTGAATCTTATATTACTGCATATGAACCCTATCCAGGGCAAACAGATATCGGGAATGAGACGCCTGCGCCGCCCGATTTCAACTTAAGGATCAATCTACTAAAACCCGTCGTGCCTATAGCCCGCGCCCCATCTAGAACTGCGGCTTCACCGGCTGTTATTCATTATAATGGATCAAACAAGAGCCAAGACTCTGCTATAGTTAGTAGTCACTTAGACAGCGACGTTACGCAGTCAAATCAATCATCTCCGAAGAAGCCTCGTAAGTCGTCTACACTCACCGTGGGTACAATACGCAAGGATCGGACAACTTCTATTATCGAACATCTACTTGACAGGAATGACGGAGTTTTTCCGGGACAGCGATCTTTATACTTGGCTATAGTATCTCTCTGGGTCAAGAGGTATAGTGATATTGAGCCCCCAGACTGGAAGGTGTGCCAGAACTTGGTGAACAAGATGGAGAAGGCCGGTGCATTGGCGCAGCACCGGTTCTTCTTCCTCGACGATAATGGCAAACTTCAAGAATGTTGCGTACTTACAAAGAGCCGGCAAGGCGCGCCTACTGCCACGGATTTAGCTGCGGATCCCAAAGTGGAAACGGTAAAGGAGAAGATGAGAGAAATGCACCCAGAGCCGTATATACCAGAAGAATTTTCACTCTCGCAGGATGAGAGCGAGCTTTTCGACGCGCTTGCATCGAAATACAGAGACTCCACGTCGTCAAATGGACCTCGAAAGCAGCTTAGAAAATCTAACGTAACCGAAGATATTGAAGTATTACAATACCAGGCTTATGTCGTTAACGACGCTTCCACACATGCAGCTAGCTCGAAGCGACCAGCTGAAGAAGATGAATCGTTAGATATAGCACCCGCCAAGAAGATTCGTGTGGACGACGGCACCATAGATAAATCTAGGAAGACACCAAAGCCGCGGAAACGAGGCGATAGACGTGAATCATGGGCGACTGCCAAAGTTGCAAAATATATTTGGAACCAGAAGCAGAACCCAGGCGATAAATGGGCTCAGAAGCACGCCTGTCTTCAAAACTTTGCTACAAGCACATGGTCAAATTCACCCCAAGAAGCTACCTCAATGCGTCTCAGTATTGATATGATATTATCTTCACTACGAACTTCTCGCGAAAAGGCGCTACTATCCATGGGTCGACTTTCCAGCAATGAGCCCAACAGTGCAAACGTGCCGAAGGAAAACAGTGCACTCTCACCTGGAGAGCTTCTTTGGAATCATGATTCGATTGGGTTTGGCAATGGAGAAAGCTACGAGCAAGCAACGCCTGGAGTAATAGAGATGGCCGAGAAAAGCCCAGTTGATCGATTTGTCAAGCCTTCTATATCTACATCATTCATACCAGAGGATTTGGGGTCTGAAGAAGAGGATGATGATACAATGTCACCTGGAGCACATCATGGAGATGTCCCGGATGAGAGCTTGAATCAACCCTTGGCAGAGTCTGGTACTACATTTGTACAGAGTAAACTGATTCGAAACACGAAAACTGGCTGCTGGCCTTGGCTGCCAGTCAGCTTCTTTGAGTCGAATTCCACGAGCTTTACGTTGGCCGGGGCCATGCCAGAAGCCAAATGGTTTCAGCTAGCAAATTTGCCACAAAATTCCGGGGATATTTTCAAATCAATTCGAGGCAAATTTCAATTCAACTCTTGGGCGGATCCCTCGTACGGGAAGTTCCTACGAGAAGTGGGTATCATCGAGAGATGGGAGCAATCTGCTGAAGGGTCTCAGATCCTCTTGCATGGATCAGTTGCACCTGATTATATATTCATCTCCCTCTCGTCTGAGGAATCAAAGGCAAATATGAAGCCTATTGCGCTCGAATGGCCAAGTAACGGCCAATACACGGCAAAGAACATTCCGGACGAGATCAAGAACGCAACCCTCGACGATGAAAACGCAGGCTTGTCAATGATTCATCGCAACAGGGGCAGACCAAGAAGAGGGTATCCTATCGACTCGCAACCTAATGAGCAAGCCAAGCCAAGCGAAAAGAAACCCTTGAAAAAGATACAGATGGCACCGGCACCGGCACCCCAAGCTGAAGTCCAGTACAAGACGCGATCGCTCAGACCCATACCTATCCAGCATCGCGGACGCGTGAGCGTACCGCGCCCGAACGATGATAATCATTTTGGCCTTAGCGGCGAAACAGAGGTCATAGCCGCATTCGTTGTCTTCAAAACTCTCCTAGGCGGGGTAGATAGAAAGGCAGATATCGGCTCAATACTAAAAGCTTTTCCTAAGTTTTCTCACTCGGCGCTAAGAAAGTTCTGGCCCAGAGTTAGCAGGGAGCGAAAGACGTACATTGATGCACTGACGGAGAAATTCCAGTCGGCATTTTTGGAAGCTTATGAAGCGGGAGAAGTTGAACCGCTTAACTACGACGACATCGACTCCTACGATTGGCAATCTCTAATCCTTTGGGCCACTAAACTAGAGACCCACGACAAAGTAGAACTTCCTGGGTCCCGACATGATCTAGAAGATACATTTTCTCTTGAAGATGTAGACAACGAAGCTACAGATTGGAGGGAAACGTGGTTCCAGAACCTAGCTTCTATATACTCGCGAGTCGAAGCCACATCTAGCGAGCCTATTTCCATCCCTTTAACTCACAATACTCCAGCGGGAGACGAAGTCACCGGCCGGGCCAGATCGTGGGTTCGCTCCTTGTGCGTGACCCCAATACGGGGCGCGAAGACGCCCGAGGAAATACGCACAAGGCTCTTAAGTTTGAGTGACGGGAATGAAGCCGAAACAAATAGGTTACTCAAGAAAGCCGTCGATAAGCTTATATCAGAGAGGGTGGCTTCAAGAAGCAAAGGGAAGATCTTGGGTCAATCTTTACGACTGCACGGAGTGTTTGCGAAACATCTTGAGAAACCGGCTACAGTTGAGAAGTTCGCACAATCCGCTAACTTCAAAACGCTATTAGATGAGAGCTTCCGCGAAGGGCGGGAGTTTCTTGTTCCGTACGTTGCTGATGAGGGCACGATCATGGCGATATTTAACCTTCAAGCCCTCGGTCGCATTCACGCAGAAGCTGTAGACATCCCTAATATACCCTTTGGTTTTGAGCCAGGTAACTACGACGGCCGGACGTTCCCGAAGAGTTACTATCATTTTAACGTAAGGCTGTTGCCTACTGAGAGCTACGTGTACAACGAGGACCTGCCGGTTCTTCAGCAAGTAGGGCATGTTGGTGTACCCCTAGAGGGAGCTCGAAGAGAGATACCCATCTGGGTCGACTTCTTTGGGAATCTCGACAAGGCCCGCTGGATTACGTATCTCAGCATGACGACTTTGGCGCTCGCAACTAAAGGTCCGTTAACTGCGCAGACGGCGAGCGTGTTGCTGAAGCCGTTCGTTGAACCGTTCGAAGCCAAGTTGATCATGGACTGGATCGACGGTCTAGGCATTTTGAAACGGTATGAATCAGGACAGAGCGCCACAGTAGGGGAGTGGTGGTGGTTGGTCGTAGGTCAACTGGCGCTAGACGTGGTGGGACGAGGCGGCTCCCAAACTTGATATAATTAGGGAGAGTTTCCAGTGTAAATTTACACCAAAATTGCACTTGTACAATACCAAAATGGTTACATTGCATGGCAGGGCGAGATATGGTAGCATATTAGGGCGTTTGAGGAACGAGATATCCATCGGTTTGCTGCGAAGCTTGTTCCAGACTTGCTAGAATTTTGACCGCAGAGTTGGTAATGAGCAAGAAACACATACTATTTTTAATTAGAACACTCTTTAATGAAGTTTGTAGTAATACTTGGTATTCGTTTCCTTACAGGTAGATAATGCCTTGCGTTTGTAGTCCCTCGGGCGAGAGATGGCTGCTAATGTAGACGGGAATCTGATCCCGTTTAGCGCCCAAATTACAGTTTCTCATCCTTTCCCTGTTGCATTTTTTTTTATATAATTCTGTAGGTATAACTCAAGGCTCGTGTAGCTCGTTTCGGGTAGCGTCCGAAGTTCCAGAAATTCAATCTCTAATCCAATTCTTGGTATCACTATCACCACTTCCCCTCTAATCACATGTAATTCAATCACGCCTATTGTCCCGTGCTGTCCCTGTCCTGTCCTGCCCTAGCCCGTAACGCCTGTTTCCCCTTGCTCATTCTCATGCTCATGCTTGCTTTCTACTAATCACCAAGTAGGTTACTTAACTTAACGACCAATGAGAACCTTCGTCACCATCGCAATTAACAGGATTATCAGCGACACGATCGCGTAGTCGACCCACGGCGGCACCCCCGTGTTCGGATCTACCCTTCTCGGCGTCTGAAACGACGTAGCCTGCCCTACGCCACCACTCGGCGGCAACGGTATCGTTCTCGTCGGCGGAGGAACTGCCTGTGCGGGTCTGGGAGCGGCCGACGGGTCTTCCCTCCTCGGCGCAGTCTGCACAAACCCCTCTGCCAGCTCCGCACTTTCCGAATCCTCCTCCTTTTCGCTCTCGCCAGCACCCGCCGCGGAAGCAGCAGCACCAGCAGCAGTCCTCGCCTTCTCGATCTCATCGCGGAACCCCACCTTCAACTCAGCTGGGACCTCGACCAGCTCCTCCTCCCCCTCCCGCTTCCTCCTGCCGCCGTTTTCCGCATCCATCTCCGCGCACCGCCTCTCGCACTCGGCCATGATCTCCGCGTTCGTCTTCCCGCAGGTCGCGCACCTCCAAGCGGCGCTATCGGCCGCCAGCTTGCGGCGGACGGCGTCGCTGGTGTCGAGCCCGCCGAGCTGGCCGCGGGCGTCGGTCTCCATGAAGGCGCGCAGGGCGACGAGCGCGGTGCGCACCCCCCACGCGGGCTGCCACGTGTCCTCGTGGTGGCCCGAGATGCTCAGGCAGATCTCGCGGTTGGCCTCGAAGCGCCCGCTCGGCGTCGCGAAGCGGAACGACGGCGGCCGGTGCGGGTACGCCGCCGGCAGCACGATCCGCCCGTGGTACATGCCCCCCGCGAAGGCGGATTTCGGCGGCCCCCGCAGCGTGAAGTGCCATTCGAAGAGGTCTGTTTCTAGGGGCGCGGCGGTGTAGTCGGCGGAGGGGGAGGCGGAGAGCTCGGCGGCTTCTTTTACTGTTTGGAGAGCGGTTAGTTCTTATATATAAATACCAGGTAGCTAAGGTAAATATATATGTCGGGGAGCATCTAGGTAATGGGATGAACGTACATATGCGCCTAATTGTGGGCGATTTGGAATTGAAGGGTGCGGTAGCCATGATGGCTGGTGATGGCTGGTGATGTCCACGATGGTGTGTCTCGTATTGGTTGAGGGGTTATCGATTACAAGGGAGAGAGATTCAAGCTTATTACGGGATAAGGGGATTGTATATGACTTGTGTAAAATATCGGTAGAAGTTTAAACGGGTAGAGATTCAAAGTTAAGAGAGCTGTTTAAAGTGGTTGCTTCATAGGTTACCTGGTAGGTGTATGAGGTATGCAACTAAGTAAATGGTTTAGTTCTACGATTTAGTAGACAATTGGAAGGCCAGGTTGTCTGGATAGGTACGATTTGGGATATTCCCACAGGTACGGATTTATGCACGCACTTTATGATACAAAGGACAGTCGAGACATAAGGCGAAACGCGAAGGTCCTACGTAAGCATGTGCAGGTATTATGTACACGTATGCCACGTGACAAATATCACTGCCCGTGTCAAGGTCACGTGCAGTGCAATATCTCAGGGGTAAAGTAGGCCACTGCAACCACTACCCTAGATTCTAAGGTTTGCTATTGATGCAGTGGCGCTATTTCTATATCATAAGATTTCGAGTGAATGAGAGCTAGGTATTATTCAATGTAAATAACCTAGAAGTGAACTGTCCTCCGTAGAAGCCCCCTTTCAAGCTAGACAGTGCCTGATATAGAATAGTAGAAGTCAACCACTGCGACTTCCAAGTTAGCATACACTACAGAATATACATACCTCCTACCTTAGGTAAGATTATGTAAATTATTTGCCTACAAGATCCGTGGAAGGCAGTCTCTCTATGCATCCCTTATACACGCCCTACTATACCTATTATGGCAGTAACGTCGACGAGCCGGGGAAGGTACACGGAATAGAATGCCATAGTTTAGATATCGTACCTGCCTTGAATACCTACCTAAATATATTCACTGTACTCTTTCCCTTCAGCTACCTACGTACAATTCCTATTCCTCTGAATGAATATTTAAACGAGGCGTTCCCCCCATTGTTCCCATCCTTATTCCTCTTCCTCCCAACTTCAAAATAATAAACCTCAACGAGGTATTCTAATAACTTCATCCCTACCTAACCTAGACAATCTATCATTCCATCTCAACTCACTTAGCTAGCGTTCTTACAAGTATTCTTATTCCAATTTCTTTTTTCGACCTTCGGCAAGGATCAATGGCGCCTAAGAAGAGCGCCACTCAGGGCCCTCCTTTGAGGTGCTCCAAGTGCATGGCCATATTCCCCGATCAGCGTGGTCTATACCTCCACCAACAGAAATCAGGTCACCTGCATTGTACTTTCTGCAAACGGGCTTTCCATAGCCTAGACGCTTTGATTCAACACCGAGCCGATGTGAGTTTTATTTTCTCCCTTTCTAATTAGAGTTTTCCTTTGCATGGAAGGTAGCAACTCATTGAAAACTCATATAGGACCATAAGAAGGAGCAAGATCTCCCTTGTCCTGGTTGCAACAACAAGTTCACCTCTGCCGGCTCATGGATGAGCCATGTCGAAAGAGGCGAGTGTTACGCTATCTTTCCTTCGGATATCTCTGGGAATATTCCTGAAATGGTCAAGTCCATCTCGAAGGCCCTACGAGAAACCGGACTAGGCATAACGAAGGATGTAGACCTCAGCGTCAACCCTAGCGCGTCCTTTCCCGAGATCAAGGACGTTTGGGGAGATGAATGGAAGAAAGAACAGAGTCTCAAAGTCGAAGATCATCCCGAGCAATTTCCTAGAACCGCAAAGCAGCAGTACTACCAAGGCGGCTCGAACCAGTCTGACTTGCTCACCGGAGATGGCTCAACTAACCTCGAGCAGCAGCGCCCTTTAAATGCCTGGGCTCAGAAGAAGAACCTGTTCCCTGAGAAGACGGGAACCCCCGCTATCCGACCTCCCCCGTCTCTTCTTCAGAGCATGACAAACCCATCTCATTCTATTCAGCCGACTGGAGAACGTATTCTTGATCCATATCATCCGAACTTCAACGTGGGTCTGTTTAAAGACCCGATCTTAGAAACTTTCAAATGTCCTCACAAGACATGCAAGTAAGTACTTTAACTATTCCGATCGCCTCATTTGAATCAAGTATAAAATGCTGACGTTCTCATAGCTCGAAGCTGAAGAGCGCAAATGGGCTGATAGCCCATCTGAAGTCTCCGGCACACACGGCCCCACGGTTTAAATGCCCTGGATGCGCAGATTTTTTCACATCCGGTGCTTCATGGATCCAACACGCCGAGACTGTAAGCATAACCAAGTGCAAAGTCCGAAATGACAGGATCTTTGAACTTGCGATCAAGCAAGTTACCAACGGCGCCTTGGATATTAAAATACTCAACGGACTTGCAGATGGTACGGCCAAGATGAAATTTGACGAAGATTGGGCGGCGTCCAAGCAACGTAATGGGTCCGGACCCGTGCCCGGCTCGGATGCATGGGTAGAGGAGAAGAATAAGCAAACTTCAAGCTCGACCTCTAACCCTCAGTCAAACCCGAGGAAGAAGGTCATTACCCATGAGGAGTACCAATTCTGGTAACTTACCTACCTAAGGTACCTATATAAACGACAATTTTCGGAATTCTATTAGGAACGGAGCTTCCTGAGGAGACGACGGTGTGAGTGGGCAACTGTGTCCCACCAGAAAAGTTAGATTTCACCTTGAAACGGCTGCTAGTTCAACCGGCCATGATTCGATCTCAAGACATGATGATCCGAGTTGCGTTGAGTTCTTTATGCGTTGATTTTCGTTAAGCTTAGCTATATTTTTTAGCAATTAAGAGGTAGCTAGCCCAGATAGACGGGCAGATAGCTCGCAGTCTCAAGTACCAGCTAGAGGAAATTTGCGATGACTTAGCAATATACGCGATGATTTTCTCTTGGTAAAACCACCTCAGTTTAGCAACGTGATACTAAATGAAGACCTGACCAGGCCTCGGTAGCTCATGTCTTTCAATTGCCATAGCATGGTATCATATGTAACCCTTAGACGCTCCGGCCAATTAGGTATTAAGAAACAACCCCATACTTTATCGTAGGGCATTTTATCCATGCAGATTATGATTGAACTTTGCCGCAGATCACTCTATACAATTCAGCCGCCAGGGTTCTGGACGTATGTAGAGCTAATTACCAGAGCAGGCAACCCACCCTTTGCTGCGAAATGTTTTACCTTACCTGTCTTACTTACCTAGCCTCGAACTTCCAGTCGACTGGAATAGGTACGGTATATCAAGGTAATAATACACTTACCTAAAGTTAGGTAGGTAGGAAATGGGATAACTAACTCGTCTAAAATATCGAAACATATCTAGGACGGAGTATATCCGAATCTTTTCGGCGTCGCCATATAGGGTTATCACCCAGAAGATATACCTACCTATATAATTGCTCTCGCGCTTAAGTATGTCGTGACTGACTGACTGGGTTCTCCGCCTTTCCCCCAAACGCAGCGCGGGTAACCTTTCTATCAAGACGAGGATTGGTGTGGTATCGAGCCCTACATTAGGTACTGTACTCATATATTGCCTAGTCGGCCGGTGATCATCTTTTGCTGAAAAGGCGGGGATCGGCAGATGCGCCCTTAATATGCGTGAATTGGGTTTCTGATTACCTACTAGGTCGCAGAAAGCCCATGAAGAAGAAGAGGGGGGTCTGACATGGTTTGGGGGGGAGGGGAAGGATTTATATGCCTGTAAGTCGCCCCAATTTCGACTTCGTCTCGGATTTAGCGAAGTAGGTAGCTTCTACCGCACTACCTTCGACCATTAATTCCACGGGCGATCGATCATGCACTTACACGCAGCGACCACGATCACGGCCGCGTGGCTTCTCGTCAGCCAGACGGTGGTGGT
The DNA here is from genome assembly GCF_022478825.1 of Daldinia caldariorum. NCBI lineage: Eukaryota > Fungi > Ascomycota > Sordariomycetes > Xylariales > Hypoxylaceae > Daldinia > Daldinia caldariorum. The sequence continues at coordinate 313,016 of NW_025953040.1, read as the reverse complement.
GATAGTGGTAATGGCGCAGGGCATCGGCAGCGCGGAGACGCACCCGCAGCTCACGACGGAGAAGTGCACTAAGCGGGGCGGCTGCGTCAAGCAAAACACGTCCGTCGTCCTGGACGCGAGCTTCCACGCCTTGCGGCAGGTCGACGGGACTGCTAGCTGCGGGGGCTACGGCGGCGGCGCGTTCAACAAATCGCTGTGTCCGGACGCGTCGGCGTGCGCGAAGAACTGCGTGCTCGACGGCGCGGACTACGCGGGCAACGGGGTGCTCGCGGGCGGGAGCGTCCTGACGCTGAATATGTACGGGGAGAGCCGCGACGGCAGCGGCAAGCTGGCGACGCTGACGCCACGGGTGTACCTGCTGGACGCGGAGGGGGACGACTACGAGATCCTGCGCCTGAAGAACCAGGAGATCAGTTTTGACGTGGACGTCTCGAAGCTCGTCTGCGGCATGAACGGCGCCATGTACCTCGCCGAGATGAACCGCACCGGGGCCCGCGGCGCGCTGAACCCGGCGGGCGCGAGGTACGGGACTGGGTACTGCGACGCGCAGTGCCCGAGGCTGCCGTTTATCAACGGGGTGGTGAGCTTTACCAGCCCATGGATTTTTTTTATTTTTTTTATTTTTTGCCTTTAAGCTAACAGGAGACCTATCAATCTAGGCTAACATGGACGCGGACGGGGCGTGCTGCAACGAGATGGACATCTGGGAAGCGAACTCGCTGGCGTCTGCGTTCACGGCGCACGCGTGCAGCGAGCCGGGGGTGTACGCGTGCAAGGGGGACGTGCTGTGCGGGACGCTGGGGGTGTGCGACAAGTCCGGGTGCGCGTACAACACGTGGCGGATGGGTAACACGACGTACTACGGGCCGCGGTCGCCCCCGCCCGGGTCGACGTATAATCCCGACCGGACGCGGTTCACCGTCGACACCTCGCGCCCGTTCACGGTCACGACGCAGTTCCTCACGCAGGGGAACCCGGCGGATATTACGAAGGGCATCTTGAACGAGGTCAGGAGGCTGTATGTGCAGGACGGCGTGGTGATTGAGAACGCGCCGGTGGTAGCGCGGAATAGTATGTTAATACTCTCCTTTCTCCTTTTTCTCTCCCATGCTTCTCGACGACAGTCAGAATGTTCTGAGATATATGTACAGTACATGCCAGGTAGTCGTTACAACTTACCCTAGGTACTAACAGCTGCTACCAGTGCCACCGGGGGACTCGCTGCGCATGTCCCACTGCCAGGCCGTGGCGGACAACTTCGAGAACATGGGCGGGCTGACGAACACGGGGCAAGCGCTGGACCGGGGCATGGTGCTCGCGTTCAGCATCTGGAACGACGACAAGCAGTTCATGAACTGGCTGGACGCGGGGAACGCCGGGCCGTGCACGTACGAAGAGGGCAGCCCGGAGATCATCCGCAGCAAGAGGCCGGATACGAGCGTCACGTTTATGAATATCAGATGGGGAGATCTGGGGAGTACTTATACTTATAATAGTGGCACGGCGTCGTGAGGGTTATCTGCTGTTGCTATTATTATAGGAGACTAGGTACCTTAGGTACTTAGTTGATAGGATATTACAAATGAAGAAATTAAAGAATTATTTGTTATAGGTAATTATCGAACTTCTTAACATCTCGAGGGAGTTGAAAAGGTCAAGTGAATGATGAGACTGCTCGGCACTAGATGAGATCAGATATATTACCTATTTACTTCATACTTGCTGTACAGTCATATAAGCCCCGGATTAGTACTATCACTAGATACTGCACCTGATATTATAGCCTAACCTAATACTACATGTACTATGTACCTATGTAGCTAGCCACAGCCAAGCCTCCGTCCTTTCCGGAATGGAACCCACGTTCCCCTTAGCTTTTAGGTGCCTTTAGGTGCACGGATCCACTTCAGGTCAGAGAGTTCTGGATCCTGAAATTCGTCAGGGGACGTTTTGTAAGCAGCGATCTGAACCAGCAAACCAACCACACCAACCTTGATCCCTAAGAGAAAAAAAAAAGAATAGTGAATCAGTTTCATAATGTGATCAACTTGCTTCATTCATTTTTTTGGTCGGCAGAGCGTCATCTTTTTTCTCTTTCGTTACCTCTTAGCTAACTATATTATCCATCTCTCTTTTTTCTTCTTCTCTCTCTCTCTCTGAATCGGGTTACGAAGTCGAAGTTGGATCTATATGTCTGCGCAATCGTCACCTCATGGATAGAATCCCTTCGCCCTCGTTGCGATCACCACCGAATATGGCTCGGAGATGGGTACGGCGCATGGAGCGCTATTGCTGCGGTGCCCTCACCTATTTTCCTCTCGCCTTTGTCTACGGGGTCACCACCTGGGCTGTATGGGTTGTCGTTAATATCGGCTCCAGTGCTATGTCAAAACCTGGTTGGATAGGTTCGTATCCTACATCTATTTTCCTTGCGAACCTAGGATTATGATTTGAAATCTAACAATATAATCCCATAGGAACTAAAACCTCTTTCGGCGGCGTCTTTCTCTACGTAATGCTTAATTGGTGCTATACCACCGCCGTCTTCACGAATCCCGGTAGCACCACCAACGATCACGGCTATTCCACCTTACCTACCACCGCCCCGCCTCAAGCTACCTCTTTCACCGTCAAGGCCAACGGCGAGCTGCGCTTCTGCAAGAAATGCCAGGCCCGAAAACCCGATCGCGCGCATCACTGCTCGACCTGTCGCCGCTGCGTCCTGAAGATGGACCACCACTGCCCCTGGCTAGCCACTTGCATAGGCCTACGAAACCATAAAGCCTTTTTGCTATTCCTAATATATACCACCATATTCTGTTTTTATAGCTTCGCCGTTTCTGGGACCTGGGTATACGCCGAGCTATTCGCACAAACTCAATACACTAATACTCTTATGCCTGTCAACTTCATCATGTTAGCCGTCGTCTCCGGGATTATCGGTCTCGTCGTCGGCGCCTTTACTGGTTGGCACATCTTACTCGCGAGTCGGAACCAGACAACTATCGAGTGTTTAGAGAAGACTCGGTATCTAAGCCCGCTACGGAAGACGCTACAGCACCAGTTCGAAGCACAACACAACGGCGAGGGCATCCCCTTACACAGATACGGTCAGCAATTACTCGATAGCCACGCGAATGCGCTACCCGGCATTACCAGGCCGGAAGAGGGCGAGGCGACGGCACCCGGAGATGACGATATGCCGCAGCAGTTATCATATCAGCAGATGGAACAGTATCGCGCGAGGAAGCGGTATGAAGAGTATATGGACGAGCAGGATTCAGAGAAACTACCAAACGCGTTCGACCTTGGTGCCAGGCGAAATCTATTACACTTATTCGGCCCTAAACCCGCTCTATGGTTCTTCCCGATTATTAACACGACAGGTAACGGCTGGACCTGGGAAGTGAACCCCAAATGGATAGCAGCGCGGGAACGGATAGCCCGAGAGCGCCAGCAGCAGCGACAGCGGGAACTAGCCGCCGGATGGGGCGACCCCGACCCCGGATTCGTCCCGATTAGGGTCGAGAGAGCCAGTGGAGGTGCCGGGAGACACTACCGAGAACCGCCGCCGCCACCACCACAACCGCGGCATCAAAGTCAACAAAATGGCGGCCGACGCGTCCCTTCCAAGGCGGATCGCGTGTTGGGCCGTGATCCAAACTTGTACGTAGACGAGCCGCCTAACTCGGTATCGATGCGGACGCTAAACCGGCAAGGCGTGGCGATCAAAGATGAGTTCGAGGAGGAGATTAGCAGCGATGAAGATGACTGGAAGGATAAGGCGGGCGAGGAGGATCCAGAAACGAAGGCGATGAACGTCGTTACGAACGGCGGATGGGCGCGAAGCGGCGCGAGTGGATTATTAGGCAAGCCGGGCGCGGGAGTGAGGAGTGATAGTAGCGGGATTAAGACGAGCGCACCCCCGGTAAAATGGGCTACGAAGGAGCAGAGTAGTGATGAGCATGATGTCGATTAGAGGGGGAGGACCCGGTCTGTCACACACGCAACATGGTTTTGCTCTCTTCGTTTCCGCGGTCCTTTTTTTTCTTTTGGGCTCGTGGGTATCACTGCGTGGCATGGCTCAGGCGTTTTCAGATGTAACAGGTATGATTGAATATTCGGCGTCTTTTTTTTCTTTTCTTTTTCATTATCATGCCCATAGCCGCGTACCTGTAGGGTAGAAGGTAGGTACCCCTCCTACGGCATGAGACGTTGGCATACGGATTAACGTTAAAGATGTGTATTATGATTCTCGCCCGAGGCAATATTTGTATATTTGAAGTACCACCACCAACGACCAGCCCTTTGCCGTCTTGTAAAGAGAGACGTATGGTAGGTAGGATGGATGGATGGATAGTGTTTGCTGAATGAATGAATTATGGTTAAATAAGTGTTCGGGCCTTGCGCTTTGGGAGTGTTTTGCGTAGAGTGACGGTGACTACGTCTAGGTTAGGCACCTACATGAAGCGTATACCTAGGCGCCGTAAGTAGGTAGGTCCCTAGGTGCCTATGAAAAGGGGTAACGGCCGTAATGTAGTAGTCTAATGTTAATTCAACAAACATGTCGATCAGCTAGAGTCAGCGGAGGCATGACATTCAGAAGGAACCACGGAATTACTCTGCTATAGTAGATATATCTAAGCGTCTAGGTTAGGTAGGTACCTGGTATTTATCCCTACCTACACCCGGTTATACGTATAGAACGAGATCTCATATAGATTGACTCAACGGGGGATATTGGTCTCGTCAAGGTTTGCTTACGTTAGGTTAACTTTGCCCTTGAAAAGGGGGTTGGTGTTAGATGAATTTCAAGACGTCTGGTTCGTTTCTTCTGCTTGTTTTGCTATACCGCATACAAATATCCATCATGAAGCTACATATCTTAGGTACCTAGTAGATATGAATCTAAACTCTTGACGTTTTAACTAAGTTCGTGTAAGCATAGGTGTCACGTCGCAGAGCAGGAGGTAGGTAAAACAACTTCGTTGTTCCGCAAGGAACTCTAACTACAGTTGCTCCTTTGTTCCAAGGAGTCTCAAGTGAGACTCCTTACAATAGGTAACCAACCTTCTTGCATATTATTTACCTAGTTGCGTTAGGTCTTATGAAATCTCCATCGGAGGAAATAGAGACAATTAAAGTTCTAGAAGGTATCCATCATGTACGGAATGAATTTCCCATGTTGTGTCAAAGGTAGTTTGGTCGATATTGAAACCTCACTTTTTTCAGACATCTTGTAGTTAGGTACCTAGGTAGTTTGTTTGATCCTGTCTCTTCACTTGTATCATCTTAATTCATGCCTTCTGTGGTTTTATGGGACACTCATCATTATTATTATCTAAAAGCCGTATACGATGTATTTGGTTATATGAGGTTTGGCATGTCTCTGGCATGTCTGATCCCAACCCAAGACAATTCGACTTCTATCCCCTTCGTTTATAGACGCCTAAAAGATTCCATAAGTCTCTATACTCTCCTTCCAAGCAATACCTCCGGGGCATCGGAGACATTTTGAAGGGGAATCGTCTAGATGCTTGATATAATATATTATATAGATTACCACAATTCACTCTGGAATACAGTTAACTGCGAAGGTCTGAGACATCTCACTTGGTAATGATGACGAAGTAAAGCTTGCAAATATATAATTCCCATAGAATAATTACGCGTGGTAGTAGTTTTACTTTGCGGAAAAATGCAAACGAAAAATACTTTATCCCTAGGTCCAAGGACACAGTCTTTGAACAAGTTATATCTGGCACATATCTAGCATGAGTCAAGAGATCTATATTTTAAACACCTCGGGAAAATAAGTAATAAATGGCAATATATAGCTGATCTTTTTTTTTTTTTTTTTTTTTTTTTGATTCCCGAGTAGATATATACGTATGTAGAGCTTCAGTGTATCCATCTCTAATTAACCTTCTTATGCCTTACTTGTTCAGCCTCATATCTTCCCTCCTACCTTGATCTCTTGTATAGCGTTGACTACAGCTCAACAATATTTGTGTTACGGCACTGCTTGTTACTATTAAGACTACCTAGATGTCAAAAGTCAACATAGATCTACTGATATTCATCTAACAATATTATGCAGCTTCGGCAATAATAATTCTCTATACTACACGATCATTATTATTAACCGCCACTAAGGCGTCCAGCATTGTCGACATAGCCTGGGCAATGTACAATAACGAATTCTCTTCACCGGTAGCATCGCATACCCAGTACTCATTACGTTACCTTCGATATTCAGCTCCTGCAACGTTGACAGTAAGTTGGGACTCAACGAGGCAAGAAAATGTCTCATCCAAGAAGATCCCAGCCTAGGCGATAACTGACGGGCAGCGACATTACCATTGATGAAGCAATCATTACGCAACTCAACTCGCCCTTTCGTTTCGTAATGCCACGTCTCATTCCCCCTCCTCATTATCCCACCCCCTTCTGCATCCCATCCTTCCTGTCGATCACACCGGTTTAACCTACCTGTCACGTGACCGGGCCCAAGCACCTCCCCATCCCACTTCATCACACAACACGACATAACACGACGCGACACGACATACCCAATTCCTTCTTCTTTTCGGAGAGTTTTCCCCCATTCCAATATTCTTACTATACCTACACATAACCTAACTCTTCCAATACCAGCGAGTAGCACAACACAGCACAGCACAGATACCTATAACCTACCTACCACATAATCTTCGTTATGTATACGCCTACGTGTTTTTCCCAGGCACGAGACCGCCTCTCGGCACAGACCGGGTGGGGGTTAAGACCGAAAGAGGGAAAAAAAAAGGAGGTTGATACGGGCATAAGTCGCCGATACGCTCCCCGAGATAATAGATTTGTTTACTTTAGGTATTTAGTCAACTACCTACTAGTCAATCTACCTGAGATATGTAGATAGGTTGGTTACCTGTACCTATTGACCGAGTAAGCTACCGGTCCGGTGATGAATCCATGAAAACTCGCCGGGCTGAAAGAAAGAAAATTTTTTTTCTTTGCACTCCATATTATGTATAAACTGATAAAGTCACCTTGGCACTGGCTGCGCTCGGGCAAATTGGGCTTTCGACCCGGGCTGCGACCACACGGTAGTAGCCCGCAGAAAAGCAAAGCGGCGGTCCTTACGTGGGGCCTGACAATAAATACATCCACCGAGCCCAACGCGGCCCTCATCGGCTTTGGGCGTCGTTCGCGTTGCACCGGCTCCCGGGGGGGCATGGCAGGACAGGGGAGAGCGAACCGTTGAAGCTCAGCAGCGCCAGTCAGACTTGGTTCGAACCACCGCGCGCGTGGGGGAGGATATACGGTATTTTCTCGGTGCGTTGCCTCCGGCCGGGAGTGAGCAGGATAATGGCAAGGAAAACAAGAAAGGGGGGGGGGCGGGGGGCGTCGGCCTATACTCTTGCGTTGTGCAAGGAAAAAGAAGCACCGCTCCAAGTTAGACAGCGTCGGCGGACGCGGGGTGGTCTCCGGCCTACTACATACGGGGTTTTTTGGAACACAACCAAACCCATTGCCACTTTAAACTCTCATGCGGGCCTGTCCAAGAAAAGGAAACATAAGAAAAAAAAAAAAAGGAAAGAAGACACCTTTCCCCCCTCAACAATCTACCTAGGTTAGTCGCATGAAGAACAGGCTGTTCGATAGGGAACACGAAAACCCCCCTTCCAGGAACAGAAGCGTGACAAAAAGTTGGTGCTATTTACGTAAACCTGGGAGTAATTCGGACCAGTAGCAACAAAGTCCGGGGTAAAAAGAGGGTTAGGACTCTTCTAGTACTATAGTACCTATCACTTTTTCCAAAGATACGCAGATTGTCGAGCCAAGATGCGGAATACCCGTCTTATGCTCGTGATATGCCGCTATAAGCTTTTGGGGGGAGGGGGGGAGCGATCTTCAGCATATACCTACTAGTCGCCCGCGATGTTACAACGATGTGTTCGAGTTGCCAGTCCCTCTGCTCTGCGTCCGGTGGAGCCCTATATGCGTGCCTTTGCTGGCGACCTGAAAGCGAGAAAATGCGGGAAGGCAAAAGGGGTTTGTTTCCCCCCCATGGGAAAGCGACAATAGGTATCTTCAAAGTACAGTACTGTTTCCTCGCGGAATCACGGCTATTTGCAACTTTCCCGTACCAGAATTGCTTTTGCTATTGCTATTCCCTGCCCAAGTGGCAGCTTAAGCTACCCTCAATTACGTCACTTCGCGGCTTTGATTCATCCCTTGCTCAATGGGAAATGCTCGTGTGATCGATGATGCTTGAAGCTGATCGTCCCGGCCCGCACCCACAGATAAGCTAGGCCGGAGAATTCTCCGTCTCCTTCTGATTGGCGTCTTGCAGAGCGGTGAAGGAAACTTCGCGGCTTCCCCCTCCCCCCGCTAGACTATTCGGTTGCGAGAAGCCCTGTTCATCTCTCTGCCTGCGGATCTGCTGTCGTCGACATTAGGTATGGGCTCTGACGATCCCTCCCCCCTTCTCTTCCCCTTCGGAGTTCGTCCGATCAACTCAAGAACGCATCTTGCCGCTCCTGCCGCCGAAGAAGGGGCGATCTGGTGCCGCGCGTTACCTTTTTAGCGTGTATAAAGTAGGCATATAGGCTATCTACCTTAGGTAGGGTATGCGTATACGCGAATTGCATATATGTGTGCAGTTGGACTAGCTTAGGTAGGCCGTTTTTTGAACCCCCTGCTATATGGCTCCCCCGGAACCAGACGATAGTTGGCGGCTTTGAAGAGTAATACCGCAATCCCGAGGACACGGAGTCGTCACTATCGGTAGCGAAGAATAAGGACGTATGGCGTTATACGTACATGATGCACAATCGCCATTCAGTCAACTTTTAAGACGCGGGACGGCAGGAATCCTGCAAGGATTGCACCGTATTATACCGTATGATGTAGCAAGTACTCGCTACTTGTGCGTTGGAGATTCCATTTGTGGCTCGTTTCACAAGCTCCTACCCACCTTGCGTCCTTTGTTGGGTCTCTAGCATAGGTATTCAAGTACTGTATTTAGACACCAAAAGCTTGAGTATAGGGGTTTGATATTGTTACCTAGGTACCTAGGTAGGTATAGCTGTTGAGTGCAGGATATAGATTCCTTTCGAGGGTAAAGAGAGCCCGATAAGGAAAGAAAACGCCGATGTGAAGCGAAACGGAACGGAACGGGATCAGGGGAAGCAGGCGGCATGGATCGACTACACACCTAAGCGGTATTCCATATGTTCCGTCAACCCGCACCCAGAGGCGGAAGCCACATAAGTACCATATGTAGTACAGCGTACGGCTGATCGATCCTGCAGGTCCTTTTCTGACAACCAAAGTAGGTTGCCAGCTAGCCATGCCATGCCATGGCGTGAACAATCTCCTCCCCTGTGTGTTAGCGTCGATGGTGTTCATCCATCTCCTATGCCCCCCGCGCCCAGTGCTCACGTCACTGCCAGGGTCTGAGGCAGACGGGAGGGTGAGAAAGAAAAATTTGGGAGCGGGCTGCAGGACCCGACAGCATGGTAAGGCTGCTCGCGAGGGTTTGACAGGCTTGGGATCGCATATCATTGGGTGTCTGCGACATGCGGTTCGTAAGCGGCTCGTCATCATGTACTGCATGCGTAGCCCTACCCAATCTCTCCAGTGGGATGGAACACTTGGGAGAAGGCGACGGCGTGTCAGGGAAGTACGTCCCGTCAGCCCGCACCATTTACCAATGAGACGGGGGATTCAGGCCGGTTTGGGTAAGAAGGAATGTGATGAAAGTGCAGCCTGGTGCATTGCATGAAGCAAGTCGTATCAATAATAGGTGTACCCCTAGGGACGCTGTATAATACGTGACAGCCACGGGGCTTTTTGTTGCAGCTGAGCGTGGTACTTCGCCGTGCCTCGTTCGCTTTCCTTGCTTCGCTTCCAAGTACATGGGATTCATCTCGGCATCTGCTGAAAGCTGAGAGACGCGTTTTATTTCCCTTTCCTCCCCGACCGACCCTTTTGTTCCCTTTCTTCCACTTACTACTACCCACACTTGCTGCTGCGTTGTGCATTGAAATACGACATAGGCGATTTGCCCGCGGCCAAAATTACTTAGATAGGAGGTACGTATGTACGTCCGTGGGTATACAATAGGTGCTCAAGCCATGTAAGTCCGCATCATCCGTCTCTCGCATAATACCCACATGGCCCGTGAGCGAGGGGATCGGTAAAAAAAGCCAGGTTTCCGGAGCCCACTCCCTTCAAAGATTCCAAGCGTCAGCAACTGGAAGGCTGGGCTGACAGTGGCTTACCGAATCCAGGAAAGCTGCCCGGTAATAAAAGGTAGCTGGCAATTTTATGTCCCAGCGGCGACAGGTTCAAACGCCAACATTTTATGCATTGGCGTTGAAAACAGCTAGACTAGGCTATCATCTGGTGTAAATCTTTCGACCTCAGTCCCATGATGGACCCACGGCCTCATAGGTACGACGAACTGCCGTGGCCAACTTGGAGATTAAATTGTATCCCGCAGTTCCGGCGGCCTACCCAGCATGGTAATCGCGTATGCTACCTAAACGTCAGATCAGATCATCTTCGGGGCTTCTAGATTGGGCGACCCACGGGACTGGACGCGTCGCAAGTGTATGATAGGTCGTGCGTCGTACACTGGACGCTGGATGCTGGATATTGGACGCTATAAGTTGAATGGGCTTGAGCTGGCTTGTATGGGCTGTATGTCAGACCAAGGGGCTGCATTGCTGCATCGCATTCAATGCATACTATGCATACTGTATGATACCTTCCCAGGTCCCGAGGATGGGGTTCGCCCGAAACGGCAAGCAAGATCCCAATCGAGGCTGAACAAGGTTTGTGAATCCAATATCCTCCATAGAGTCACATTATTTCCGAGACCCAAGCCAACCGAATCCATGGCCTGGGCATGATATCGACAAGGTATCCTTACGCGCCATGGCCCATAGTGGACGAACTCCTACTGCATTAGGCAGTCGGTTACATCGAATAAGCAGCCACTCCAAAACCTTCGTGCATTCTATCGATTCTAGCTCATAGTCAGCAGTTAATTAGCAATAAATCAGCAGCACCTGAGTGGACAACATCGCCATGATAGTCTATTATATCACTATCACAAATGATAAAGTATAGAAATAAGAAGACGGCGATGATAACCAAAAAGGCACGATACAACAAAATACACGGAAACAGACACGGGCACAACAAAAAAGAGTGAATGAAGCTTGGGTAATGTAATTCGGAATCACTGTGGATCCAGTACATGGTGTGCAGCGTGAGCCACAGGTATTTTTTTTATATGAGTTCATGCAAATGCGAGCCGACATGCCAATGCTAGTTGAAGAAGAACCTTCCGGGGAAATGGAGTGTCGAAGTGAAAACTCGACACATGTCGGGATGTCAAGGACAGCCGCCCACGAAACCCCTGGGTCCCCGGTAAGATATGAATCTTTCACCTGGAATTGATCCTTCTTTGTGCTGCTGGTACATCGCGACCCTGCGCCTCAGCTTGCACCTAAAGTCCTGCTCGTAACAGCGAATGCAAATATGTAAGTCCAATAAAAGAAAATGCTCTGGATAGTGTCCTCATCACTAAGAAAAGTCGTCATAAAACCCCCTTGCCTAATAAACACCTTTGACCCAAAATGCTACCGTCCATGTGAAAAACAAATGAAGATTTTTTTGTCATTTCCCAGATCTATCTTGAAATTGCCCTTTCAACACCAATGATATGCCTTTCTCGTTGGTCCCTCGCGTCCCCGAGACTCTGCTCAGAGGGTATACTTCGAGTGGACGACTGGATATGAAGCGCCCTCGAAGGAAAAAATAATAATAATAATAATAATAATAATGCAAAACCAGATCGTTAAAATTCCTTATGGCCGTGCTACGCCGCCTCCCTTTTGAGGGTATGTGATCCGATGAGGGTATTCGCTACAGATTCAAACCAAAAAAATGCGGGAAATCATCGAGACCGGGGCTGCTAACTCAAATAAAAGATGTACAAGTACAAGATGATTCAAAATCAGATCCCGCTTAGAAAGGGGTGTGTCCGAATCACATGAGGTGTGGCTGCGTGTCACCATCGACACTGCTTTTTTCGAAGCTCGATTTTGTGCTGTTTGCAGTCGATCTATAGAAGACGTTTCGTCCGATATGCTTTAACTTGCCGACTGCAGCTTCACCACCGTTGCTCTCGCGCGCTTTTGATACGTAGACGCTGGTCGTAGGGTCAACTTTGATATGGCAGAACAAAGTCGAGAAGAGGTATTGGTCCCCGTTGGAATCTAACAACGGCAATGTTCGGTAACCCTGTTTAAGACTTTCAAGTTTGGCTGTGTAAGTCGCAATAATGGCACTGCGACCGGACGAATATTCACCGTCAGTAGCCAGCTTGACGCTGAATCTAACAAAGAGTAATTCAGGATGTTTGGTCGTAACGTTGAAATGAGCCTTGTGGTTGAAAATGGGATTGAATCCGTTTTCCTTCACGATGCATGTAGAAGATTTGAGCGGAGTGTCCGTAAGAATAGGTATACCCGCCATGCTGTCGTGCTTATCCCGCTTATCGTTAGTATGGAAGATTTCAATCTCAACGTAAGGGTCAAGAGTGCGGTTAGAAGCTAGGCTTGAGGGGCGAATAAGTTGCTGCGCCGAGATTATGTTGATGTCAAAGGACATATTTTGGCGTTCCAATTTGCCGATGGCTTCTGCAGGGAGACCGTCGGGGAGAATGCGTATCTCGCGCATCGACGCGGGCTTTAGGACGTACCCGGATTGATCAGTGCCTCCATTGAACATGGCTTGATTCAATTGCATGCCAAGGTCGAAGGTCTGCCAGTTGAGTGCAGCCATCTGCACGCCCCTCCGCCAGTACATCAAAGGGTTAAAGTTGTCAGATGATAAGCGGGAATACTGGGGATATACGCGCATCATATAACGCATATTATGGCGGGCCAAAGCAAGCTTGGAATCCGACGCTTTGGAGTGCTTCCTAAATGTACCTTCCATAAAAGACAAGATATGGTTGCTCTTCTTGCACTCCGCCGATTCGAAGCCGTGAAACTTGACGCCACTACAGTAGACACCGAGCTCGCCTAAACTCTTGACAATCTTACTAGTCTTCCGCTTGCCACGTTTCTCTTCTTCGCTGTCGCATTCACTCGTGCTGCTACTGACTGTATCATGCACCTCGCCCTCGTTAATAGTGTCTATGCGTTTTGCTGGCGTTCCGCGCTGGGGTTGAGCGGTAGGGCCCAGGAGCGGGCTCGACAAGAATTGAGCTGGGATAGAAGCGTTGTCAGAGGACACCGGCTTCGAGAAAGGAGAGGTTAAGCTGTTTCCGCGTCGACGACCTGTAGTGGTCTCGCCACCGTTGCGTGTCGCGCCTCGATGTGTTCCCTTCACCTTGATCAGGATCCTTTCTTTTAGTTCCGAAGGCGATGGGAGCGTATTCGAGGATGGATCTAAAGGTTCAGTGACCAGGCGAGAACCGAATATCTCCTTCATAATGTCGGCCATTACCTCTTGCTGCGGTGCATTGCAGTGGACCTCGAGGGATACCCAAAGCGGAAAGTGGCTCGCGACAAAGGCGTACTTGTTGACGGTGTTGATCACTTCACGGAATGAGATGGCATTCGTCATCGCATACCCGTGCTTGACTATCGGCTGACCCTCAGACCCATCCCAACAATCAATCTCAACGCTACGGCAACCACGAACAAGAGTAGAAATATAACCCTCGATGGAGGCGATGTCTGCAATCTGACGACCTACGAGATAAGTATTGTGAGAGCTGGAGATGAAATACTCATTGAAAGGTCGGTCGAGCGAATATTCAGACGGCGGGCGGACAAGCGGAAAATTGTCTTTTGATGTCAGATAGGCCGCGAAGGCTTGTTCATTCATCGTGACCGAGTCCTTGTCAAGACGATGAAGCGACGACGTCTCCGTCCTAGATCCGCCGGCCCGGCGAGCCCAACGAAGGAACTTATTCTCCCAGAAGTTGGGATTGCTATCGACTTCTTCACATTGTTCATCCCGCAGGAATCGCATAAACTCTGCGAAGGTGATTCCCCGCTCTGCATCCGAGGCCAGCTTGAAATACAGTAGTCGGATATCTTCTCTCCGTTTCATCTCGCGAACAAATGCTTGGAACTGGGAAAAGTTTAGTCGACCAGACGTGGTGGTGTCAGCAACGGCAAACTTGGCACGAAGGTCCCTCGGAGCCATGTGGATGTGGAGATTTCTGCAAACACGTTCAACGCCAGCTAAGTCCATTTCCTCTCGAGCAGGCGTGTGTTGCTTGTTCTCTAACTGTTTCGTCATCTCACCATTCCAATATTCGCGGATGGCGTTGTCGTTAAAGGCCATTAACGAGGCCATATGCACTTCTCGGTGCTTGGATATCAAGTCTAGGGCATTAACCCAGTGCGCGAATGTCTCCTCGTCTTCGGCGATCAAGTGCATTGTCTTGCTCCTAGATTTGTCAGGAACTGCGTAAAAGATAGTAAAGAAGCGCCCCTCGTCGGGTTCGGGGATACCGGAGTCAATCCGATACTGCCGGATGTCGGAACCTATCCTGACCTCCTTGATGTCGTCGATATAGATGCACTTAGTAGAACGACCTTTCTCCCAAATTATTCTGCCTGCAGCTGCTTCGAGTGTGAAGAGCAGCCGCTTCTTTTTCTTCTTGGATACCTTAAGAAGATGAGTTCCTTTCACCAACGCCATGGGCACGACAGGTCCGGTAGGAACATCTGCAAATGATGCTGATCCCGCTAGCGACGGTGCGGCGCTTCCTGAAGAGAAATTTCGTACCATACTCTCTGCGCCAAGGATCGAGTTGTTGAACTCGTTCATGTCATCGTGAAATTCATCGTCAGAGTCCGTCAGCAGCACGGATTCCGCCGCCGGGGCTGTGTTGGTGCTGTCACTTCTGCGTCGGAGAATTCCAGGACCTATGCTTCCTTCCCGTCTCATAGGTGCCGCCGCAGACTGACGTCGGGTCCTGCTGGCGAACTTGCTCGCACGGTTGGAAAGCCGTCTTATTAAACCCTTTCCAGCAGAATGAGAGTTCAGTGCTTCTGCCATGGAGCTACCAGTTGTCGCCGCAATGCTAGCATTAGCTGAGTTGTTACCGCCGGACTTGCAGGTAAGGAGAGGGTCTCCAAGATGGAAGGGCGGCGGAGGGGGGAATTGCTCGGCGTCTGGACCTTGGCTACGGTAAGGTTCCGGCGAAGGTTGAATAGAGCTACTGGTGGTGCTGGTCAACACTGCGTGGTCTGGGGACATGATGGGGGAATCATGTTGGGGAGAACCAGACGCCGCCGTTGAAGCACTGATAGCTGAGGTGGGTATTGAGCTAGGTTGCGTACTAGGTGGGTGGCTAGTTTGAACTTGAGTCGGGCGTGGCCGTCGCAATAGAGAGCCCTGAGCGGCCATAATCGACGTACTAGAAGAAGATACCTGGGAGTCGACACTGAGACGTAAAGGATCGTTATTGTTGGGGGTTGCAGTCATGATATAGATTTCGAGGGGGGCCGGAAGCTCGCCCACGCTTGAATCGTTGGTAATACGTGTAGTACAGGAAGTATGAGAGACAGCTCTATATGAGGAGGGCTGAACTTGTGGGCCTCATTTTTCCGGATATGTTTTTCATAGAGGCACCTCCCAGGAAAAGGGGAATTGGGGGGAGTGAGCGTATGTAAGTATGTAGACAGGGTAAGTAAGCGGGTACGTATAGGATGGATGTATGAGGTAGGTATGTAAGTAAGTAATGTAAGTAATGTATGTTATGTAGGTAGGTATGGGCCCGCGAAGGAAGAGTGCCAATGTACACACCGGGGAAGGCTACTTATTAAATTCGAGGCCAAGTTCGAGGCTGCAGGAATACTCGGCGCCTTCCCACGACGTACGTAGATGTCGATTGCGGTCCGGAACGCAAGGGTGCGGCCGAGCACTAGCCAACAGAAAGTAGCAGTAGTATAATCAAGTACAGGCCTGTCACTGGTACGGGCCTCTGACAGAGGTACGTCGAGGGTACGGGCACGGCCAGCTGCCTTCTGCGCGCGCCTGCGTTGCCCTAGGTGGTAGACCAGGACTTAAACAAGGCGGGTATGGGGGACCGATGTTGCAATAGCTCACGGTAACAATGGTGAGGTGGCAGGCCAGAATGCAGGTCGCTGATTTGGGTATTTCTAAGTTGGGGGAAATGGGTATTTCCTAGGCGTCAGATTTTCAAAGTGAGATAGTCTTCCACAAGAGGAAGACGAGGAGGATTATTGATATTGCTCTGCTGCTGCGGGACCCCCTTGTAAGTTTACATTCGTTTCTCTAATTGTCCTTCGGCTGTTTTTTTGACTTTGCGATTGACTTGGAGGAAAGCTCAAACAGAGGGAGATATATATATAAGTATATATACTTTTTATATAAATATCTCGTACGATGAGTTCGGGCCTCTTGACTTTCAGATCCCCACGTTTGGGCTATAATGTCGGGCACGTCCAGTAGAGAGAGAAGAAAAAAATTATGCGCTGCTGTTTTGCTCCTTGTGAGTTTAAGGTGGATCCTCCTGCGGTGTGGTGATGACTCCCTCTTTCGCTTCTTAGTAATTTGTATTTTTTTTTCTTCTGCTTGCTGGTTGTACAGCAGAATTGGTTAAATATGTGCGTGATGACGTCCGGTGAGGCTCAGCAGCTGTGAACAAATTGTAAAAGGAGAAAGGGCCGGTAGGGTGAATAATGAGTTGTTACGGTACAGCGTACAGCGAAGCGAAAATCCTTGTGCGACGTCAATGGGAATGTACAGAATTTCTGTATGTATCTGACACTGGACAGCCGTAGTCGGTACGCGGTAGGTGGGCGTTAAGGTATTTTACTAAAGAAAACGTATTTTTTTTTGTTTTCCAGGGTATTGGCCTTGTAAGTTATTGTGGAATTGGACTGACCGGAGACTGACTGGGTCGTATCAGATGTTCGACGTTGGAAAGAATAATAAGGAGAAGAGGGAAAAATAATAGTTATAATATAAAAAAGTAATAACGTCAAACTAGTCTTTTTTTTTGTCCCACGAATTTGATGAGGTGTACAGCTCTGCTTGCCCTTCAGCTTCAGGTGGAGGAGAATGGGGTCGGGAAATTATTAAGTGACGGAGCGGAAAAGGAAGGGATTAAAGCACGGTAAGGACAGGGAAGGAGTCAAGAAGAGGAAAGGAAGAGGATAGGTAGTTTAGCAAGCGGTCCCCTAAAATAATGGGTACGTACTTGCCCTATTCGAGTTCTATCCCACCTCCAGAATAGTTAGAATACAATACATCTAAATACCTCTGAACCGTAGATTATAGGTACATCTATATAGGTAGTGTTAGGTACTTCTAACCTAAGCTAAGGCTAAAACCTGGCCTGACCTGACCTGACCTGCTAAACTTGTCGGTAGGCACTAGGTTAGTATGGTTAGTATAATCTAATAACCTTGAGAAAGGAAGGGGGGGGTTAGTGCGAATTGTAATATTGCAATAGGCCTCTGTTTTCTCATATCAGAACCTAACCTAGTCTTCCCAAGGGATCAATTAGGTTGGCGTTAATGGTATCGTAATTCTGGGTCTGGTACAGTAAGATACTGAAAGCCTGTCTTGTTGGTTGGCAGTTTTATTTTCCTTTTTTTTTTCCCTTCTTTCTTAATCCAAATTAGACGTGCATGTACCATGTACCATGTGTGTGTACATGCATACATTCACATATACGTACCTGTCTAGGGTACCTTGTATGTACATGTGTGTTGTACCCTGTCCACAATAATTCACATTAACAGGAAGTAGACAGAAAGAGCAGACGACTTTTGTCAACCTATCCTACCTGGTTATCTGTAGCATAATGTGGAGACTTAAGTGAATTACCTATCATTCAATGTTGTTCTACCTACCTCACGTATTTATTTCTTCCTTCTGTTTGGTAATGGGCTGAAAGGTATTCTTGTACCTCTGTACCTACCCAGATACAACATGTAATATGTACCGTACCTAATGTCATGTACTAAATGTGGTACAGATAGTGCAGGTACCTAGTGCAGGTAGTGCATCGTATCGAGCGGGAGCTTCAATTCTAGGGGATTACACCCAAGGTATTGCATTAATGATGATGGCTTATTTTATATTTTGTATTTTTTCACATTATTTCTCAAGTCACTTATACGAACATATATGACCATCCGGGATGTGAACATACGGGACATATGGCCATACTTCGACGTTACCGTTACCGCTACCGCAGGGGATCTAAGGCCGTCAGGCACACGAACGAATATAGCATAATCCCACGGATATGCTATGAGCTTCTCACTAAAGCGCTCAGGGAGAGGGAACCGCCCATTACGTGATACCTGGTTTGCACCACTTTTACAACCCTACAACCTTACATGTAAGTCTCGTGTAGTCTGAGAATGGAGTCAGGTGGCCTCCTGCTTGTCTTCTCGAAGGAAAAGCTAGGCGCTTTACCGGCTCTTTCTCAATTCAAAACCTTAACCACAAAAGACAAGGGACAATGATGACCGAGCCAACGGGAATCCAAAGCTTGAGTACCTGGTCCATGTATCAAAAAAAGCTTAAGTGCTACCTGTCCAGCCTGTATGTATGTTTTGTATATCTTGTATGTCTGAGACAAGAGTCTGCCCCAACCAACTTGGACTTGCACCCACCTGGTTTGGTTTGTTTTTCTTGGGTCGGCTGTGATATCAACAAGAAGAGGGCAGAATGCTTCCTGAAGGATGGCCGCCCATAACCCTATTGTGATGGGCGCTTCGGTTTGTGATTTACAAAACTGAAACAAACACAACTCGCAGTGGATTCTCTCGAGCGTGAGGGAGCGAATTGCCAATATTTCTGATTATCGTCGGTGGACACCTGGGAAAGGAGACATGGTGGTCCAATCTAATAACTGACAAGCCAGGAAAAAAATCGACGGGAGTCGTCGTCGGTAACTTAACGGCTTAAAGGCGAAAAGGAAAAAGAATAAGCGCGCTACGCTGAAACAGGCAATAAAGTCCAGCTCGACTAGGCCGGCTAGGACAGCTACAGCTAGGCTGCTAGGGTCAGGGCAGGGCAGGGCCATCCAAGACAGGGCGCCAGAGTAAGTAGGGCAAGGTAGGGCAAAGAATCCAAGGTGGGTGCTGAGCCAGGTGGCAGATGTGGTGGTCCCATAACTACATCATCGACCATCTAAGCCTGATCCGCGCTCGGCTTCCCCAAGATGAGAAAGAGAAAAAAAAACTGTAGCGACAGGCATTAATCTGACAGGGATTCAGGGGTGTACCAAAGACCTGGGTGGAAGGGAAGACAGAAAAAAAGAACAAAAAATGAAATAAAATAAACGCCGAAAATAAGCTCGAGTGCATACAGAAAGGCTATCCGCAATGCTTAAGCGCTTCGGCTCAACTTGGAAATTCTTTACATTACGATACCCGATTTTCTTTTCTCTTACCCTTTTCTTACCCTATCATGCATTAGATGGGTAGATGTCTGTCTACCTGGGTATGATATTATAGTTCTCGACACATGTACACATATCGATCTTTTGTATTACGATCGAATCCGGTACGTTACGTTCATGTTTTGTTTCACTCCAGCTTGGCCTGGAAATGACTTCATTTCAACCTATTCCGTACTACTTACAACGCATAAAGGGGAAGGAAAAAAAAGCGAAAAAATATATAAGTGATATTGTGGGTGTCAGGGGTCATGCACAACAAGGTCCCCGTAAACCTTATTATTCTCTTTTAAGATTTTCAACTTTTCCTAAAAGAACAAGACGCAAGTAGTAAACCGTTCAAGGTTGCTTTTTCGGCAGTCGGAATGTCAACCTAAAAGCCAGTAAATTAAAACCTTGGGGGCGGCAATGCTGCAAGACATACGATGATGCGCGCCCGCTACCAACTCTAACCAAGAGGAAACCCACTCAAATCAAAGATATCCAGATGTATATCGTGGGGGTTGCTTTTTCTTTTGTGCTGTTCTTTTGCTGTTCGCGTTCTCGAAGGAATATGTACATGCTTGCGCTTGCGCTCCCGCTCATTTTGTTTCTGACCAAAAACACAAAACAAAAAAAGAAAATAAAAAAATCTCCGCGGCTCTCGCTTATGAAGCTTTTCGCGGATCGTGTCCGATGGACAATTTCGCGGCCAGCAGCGAGCCATGCATCTCTTGGCATATCATCTTCGAATCTGCTGGGTTATATGGCTTCTCATCGCCATCCTCTCCTGATAGTAATAAAACGTTGCCTACGCTACGCAGCCAGTCACAGCTCTTAGAGGCCAGACGCAACCTACCATTACACGCCCGACCTTGCATGGTCCCATGCCGCAACCCCCGTAGTTGAAGATCTTGCTGTCTCGTATGACGGCGGTGCTAAACCTCCGCCCAACCGTAGGACGAGTCGCGGCTCTTGTGTTTGCTCAGTCTGGCTGCTTTAAATCCTCCTCTGCCCAACTGACACCGAGGCGGTCAGCTAAGTCGCGATACATGTAACTCTCTCCTCCTCCTGACCTTCATTCCTGACTGGAACCTCATAATCTTCGGGTAGAGTGTCTGATCCAATTGCTCGCTGGTCTGATTTTTAAAGCCCACGATGCGCTCACCGCCTCTACACACAGTAGGACTAGTTCATACGATTTTTTTTTTTTACGATGACGATAGCGATAGCTGAGATGCACTGATACTACAGGATTATCCTCAATATATTAAAAATTACCACTATTGCGAGCACATTCCAACTTCGGAAATGCTTTAGAATATTCTAGTTCCCCTATCCTCGTCCTTTTGGTCCGTTTATCCTAGCCCGCCTTGACTGCCCCAAGTTTGGACGGCGGGCTTTTAGGCGCTGGTGGAGAAAGTCAACTCGCCTTATTACCACTAGCTATTACTAAAAGAAGAAAGAGAAGCGCCTGGCGTTGCGGAGATGATGCCGAAGCTGAAAAGAAAACGAAAAAAACATTATTAGTAGTGTACCTAGGTAGTAGCAGCAGATATAGGTAAAATAATAAATAATAATAATAATAATAATAATAATAATAATCAAGAACCAAAAATTACGTCAAAATTCCTACTGCGATCATCAGGTCCTGCAATCATTTCTATCCCCTCTCCGCGGGCGAACGAACTCCCATTCGTCTTCGCCTTCGCTCATCATCATTTGGTAACGGTGTGCTACTTCATACGTCAAGATAATCTTCCCCGGATCCAGGAAGATCTAATGCGTTAAGCAGTTTCATACCTACATTGGTGATGGACAGGATAGAAGTTTAGGGAGTTTCCCATTCTACGGCTTGTAAGTGGAGAGAGACAGAGAGAGGAACCAGCGACGACGATCAGATGTACGAATACCTCTACCATGCGTGCAAGTACGTCGGTACACAATTACACAAGACAAGTATGTACTATGGTACCGTCCCTTGTTGTGTGTGTGTGCTGGTGTGCTGGTGTGCTTGTAACAAAACGCCGAAACCGTCTTCGAGAAGGCAGATCTCTCTTCTGCTGCAGCCCTGCTCAAGGACCCTGTTGGATGTGTGCTCAACTCCACATCATCATGTTGTAATTAGCGTCAGGGGGGTTCCTGGGCACTGGCCAATCGTAATCTTGTCGCTCGACATCGATCCATTGACTTGCGCAACACCGTATTTTCGTATCGTATTTGTCCGTAGGGAGGAGATACGCACCCTCCAATAGTCCTCACGGTCCCAATGGGCCCCCAAATGGTTCCAAGTGGTCGCAGTGCAGTGCAGTGCAGTGCTTACTGCAAGCACTTCCTTCGAGGGGTTAAAAATGCGCTCTTAGATAAACTCTCGAAGGAAAGCATTGGCTCGTATTGTCCTTCGTGGACCTCGTCCAAGAGCTTAGCAAAGACATAGCCACTTAAGGCTATGAGAGAGTGAGAGAGCCATTTTTAGCATACCCGTAAGGCGGGGAGCAGATAGTTTTGGCTTATTTTCATGCAAGGTTATTTACATAGTCCTAAGAACATATGCACACATACAGATATAGACATACGTACATTACATACTGCAAGCAGATATACTAATACACACACACACATACATCGTACATGGCCTATCATACATAACTATAATAAACTACCTGACATGTAGATAGGTAGTCAATGTAACTAAGTTAGATAGCCACCTACCTAGGTAGCTCCTAGGTAGTGAATAGATGTTGATAGTACCTGTTAACGCAATATCTCGGCTACCTATTGTCTTCTTTCATCTTTCAGGTACCTAACTTTCCTGTCTCGAAAAGGCATGAATCCCGGCGCATTATTATCGGACGTCCGAGAAGAGAGAAGAGAAGAAAAAATTCATCAAGACTAGGTATCTAGTCTCTTTGTTTTATCTCGACCCTAGCAAACGCAAAAGTTACGAGCAAGGCTGTTGGGCTGTTCTTGGCGGCGGTCGACTTTCAGCTCTCTGAATCGGATTGTTAGCAGATCAACTGTTTTAATCCAATCAACCCCTCGCAATGCGCTGTGCCCTATTTATCTTCCAGGGTAGGGGAACGTGAGGAGGAGGGAAAAAAGCTGCAAGCCACGGAGTCACAGATGAGATTCACCGGCATCTTCGGCACAGGCTGGCCTTTTTTTTTTTTTTTTTTTTTTTTAGCGGTGGAGAATTCTCATTGTGGTCAAAAAAATCAAACCCCCAAGCCCGTCAAATCAAGCGAAGCAGGCGAGAACCATACGAACACGATTCTGTTTCTCGATACACCGTGCCTGGTCGTCTCGGTCGGGGTTTTTCTTTTTTTTTTTTTTCTTTTGTCACATCTGGGTAACGAGGGTAACAAAAGCGGTTTGAACCCCTCTCTCTGCTGGGACTACTCTTTCGAAATCCATGATCATGATTTTACCGTCGCCGAATAGACGACCGTCATTGATCTCCCTATCTCCCTGTAATGTCCCCGTAGAGCATCCGCAAAAAAATGCGAGATCAAGCAAAAGAGCCCCGTCTTGACAACGGGGACGGCTACATGTCATAGGCTACGGTGTAATCCTGGCCACGAAATAATGGGCAAACCCGTTTTTGGAATTGCTGCGGACGCTGACTGGTGCTGTCGAGACCGCCTATTGAATATCACCGCCAAGTTGATTGGCTTATGGCCTTTACCCTTCCTAACAATTCGCGTGGAACAAGCCAGGGGCAGGTGTCACGAGGTCTTTTTTTGGCCATGCTATTGTGTTCTAACGTCTCTTTCATATGCAAGGCGATACCACGGTATTGGGGGCATTTTTCTTTCTAACTGCGTTTACGGCTACGACTTATGGATCTCGTGAAGTTCGTAGAGCGGCTAAGTGAAGTCCAACAATCCAACGCTAATAATAACATTGGGTACGGCAATTGCACATTGGGTCATCATTCACCTATCCTAAGTAGTAACTTATACCTATGCTACCTACCTCGGGTACGTAGTAGATGATGTATGTAGTAGATGGCGGGGCCTTTCCCATATATAAAAGAGCTTGCATGTCATGTAGTACGGTGCTGCATAGGAATGAATGATCGTCCTAGAAAGTGGCCAAACAGGTCAGACCTGGCCTTGACAGTAACGGCCACACTTCCTTTTTGTTCATTTAAACGTCCTACTTACTCCTCTTCATCGGGTTATTTATTACTAACGCGGGGGTGGCCCACCGTAATACCCAATACAGAGGAAAGAGGATCGTGAGCGAGAAGTGCAGTGCAGCGCAGCGCAGCGCGGTGCCTCCTTGTCGATCCGGGACTGCGTGTCTAGCATCAAATCCACGATTTGAGGTAACGTCCCCATGCACGTAAAAAGGAATAGAGAGGGATAAACAGCCACTCTCATACTCATGCATGCCGACTGCATAGGGATTTTTGAACAATCAGGACACCTAGGTAGTTTTAACTCATCAGCCTAGCCACATTCTACTCCGAGGATGACGATTCTTGCAGCATTCGGACCCCTGCACTTCAAGCTCGCTAAAAGCGGCTCGCAGAGAATCTCTTGGTAATGGGTTATCGTTTATCTTCGGACCACTTGATCACGATGTAGGTAATAGTAAAGCATTGTACGTACGTATGTGTGTAGGCATGTAGGCATGTAGGCATGGACTTTTCGGTATCGAGGGGGAACCATATCCCTTCACCCTGGCACCCGAGATCATGCAACTCTTCGCCCATCATCAGTTACCATTCTTACCACTGCCCATGGCCACGATACCATCCGGGAGTGTTTGGTATCGTCGCAACGATGCATAATAGTTACTTTCGGATAGTCCCCGGCGTCGCTATGACAAGGAGAGGCTCCAATGTTATGTGCTCTGGCTGGTGACGATGGCATAATTTCCCTGGACTTGTATGGATCGTACTCGCATCGTGATCCATCATGCCTTCAAGTTCAGTTTACAGACAAGCGAAACGTCGTCAACCGATCATCTATATACATACATCCTTATATAAACTCTCACATGTAACATACATGACATGAACGTGGGCATCTGCATGGAGAGCTGACTAAACTCACATGTTGAACTTTATCAACATTATGCATATGCGTACTTCAAGCCTACTTAGGTAGATGGTAAATATGTCCCTTGGGAGGTAATATTCGTCACGAAATGACAACGAGGATTGCGTAGTCGGCTTCCCGCATTACACTACACGCTACAGGGAAAAGCAAAACCAAAAAAAATGAGTCCAGACCAGACCAGATATTGCTTGCCGGATGGTGCTGGGTTCTTCTCTGTCGTTACGTGCGGCATCTTGACATTGCAGCCGCGGGCTGCAGCTGGAAATTGAAGACGTAACCAGCGCCCATTCCAGACCTCGAAAGTATCGTGTCCCCCGCCTCGATACCACGAAAAGCGTGCAATGATCAAAAGAAGGGAAAAAAAAAAAAAAGTAAATTTCCCCCCTCCTCCTCCCCCCACCTTGACGGTGCTTGTGTTATGGAGACGATGCCTACACCATGCGCCGATCTAGCTGTGTTCTCTGAATGTGGGCGTGCTTGCATGGTTCATTACGGTGCAGAGCGAGAAACGGCCCGGGCCTGCATGCGAGCCAGTTGTCAGGGAGCTGATCTTCTCACGGCAGTTTTGTGGCTGACTGGCTGGCGAGCCTCGCGATCAGCCCCTCCATATTTTTTTTCGTTACTTTACCTATCACCCTAGCGTATCGTCATCAACCGTTTTTTTCTTTTTATTCTGACCGGTAAGAAGAGATTACCCCCATCGCTACGTCGTTCTTCAGCACCCTTGTTTCTCCCCGTGTGCATGTATCCCAACGCCTCCTGGTAAGCCACGAGCCAGACTGTCGGAAAAGGCGCTCCAGGGCGTCCTGATCCGCGGTATCCCTTTCTCGATCGGTCGATTGGGATGCGACTACGGGGTACGGCGACGGCAACCTTAGACGGGGACCCGCCTCGGACCACGGGCCACCTCCCGGGGGTCGTCTCTATCTACAAAGAATTTGATCCTCTTCAGCCCCCATCGACCACACTACTACGGCGAGTCGCTTGGTAGTTTCCTGATGAGGCAGTCGGCGCGCAATGCGCTGAAACCTAACCGCGGCGGAACAATCAGGCCAGATTAAACTTCTAAAGCCGGGTAGGATGCTACTTTCGAGGTATATATGTATCTCGTTAGACGTACATGGATTGGTATTCGCTTGCCTTTGAGTCTCTTTCTCTCTATCTCTGTCTACCTTGACACTATAATTTCGACTATATACCTTTATTAGTTATACTTACCCAATCGCTTAACTATCCTCCATGCGGCCTTTTGCATTTGCCGGGGAATGGGGGTCGTCGTTTACGTGCTTACATTCATTCCTATTGCTGTAGGTCTGCGAGGCGAGGGAGGTATTCATGCTCCGTGCTAGAGTCGAGCTACAACACGATACAACTTACAACCCTCGACGGATATATATGAGGTTTCACACACTAATCCGAACAGAAGTATACCTTGACAAACCTAGCATCCCGTCTCCAATAATGCGTTGATAATATTGCAGCAACGGCGTATCGGAAGTCAAGGTAGAATAATGCCTTCGGTGCCGACAAACCCCATGCTACTATAGCATATAGCAACTGGTAAAAACCGATATTACCAATATCAGGTAATTATTATGCTCTGAAATTTATTAGACACCAAGGGGAGTTTAAGGGGAGGATGAAAAGAACGAGGCTTGTGTGTGTAGGTACATATTCAGGTTAGTATTATATTATTGACATATTATTGACAAGCCTTGTTGATTCGATAAACCCGCTTGGCGACGATAGAAGATCGGAGTCCAATCCCATTGAGCGTTCATCACGATTGATAAAAATAGAGTTGGTACACAAC
This sequence comes from Daldinia caldariorum, assembly GCF_022478825.1. NCBI lineage: Eukaryota > Fungi > Ascomycota > Sordariomycetes > Xylariales > Hypoxylaceae > Daldinia > Daldinia caldariorum. The sequence goes on along the minus strand of NW_025953040.1, from coordinate 286,666 downwards.
ACACTGAGATAAGTAATTTCTATTATATTGTACAATAAAACTTCCGATCTCCTCATTATGAGGTCTAGGTACTTTATACTATTTGTTGACCTTTTCCTCTCCATCCCCCCTAAGCGAAGCATCCGATAGCTAATAATAATATATATAGTAATAATACCTTAGAAATACCTTGGAGGTACCTATAGCTTAAATAAAATGATGTATTGTACCTTCATTCACTCCAACGCCATTCGGTTACTTCGATTGTTTTTTCTTTTCTTTTCTTTTTTTTAATAGAACGGAAACGCTCGGATCAACCGTTTTACGGAAACAATATGTAATCCGTATTGCGCCTATGCTTAAATTCCCCCCACCATGTGCGCTCTTGAATAGGAATAGGTACATTGGCTCATCCCTTACTCCTTAACAACAATGAAGTCAGCACTTACTATATACATATCAAATCATCGATGGCACGATCGCAAGTACCTCCCTGTGTTTTGTTAAATTATACAAATCATAGAGCTAGCCTTAGATTTTAACATTGAGCAATGGGAATGGCACAGGACCAAGAGCAACCCCTCCTACCCGCATTCCTATGGTGTTTGATGTTTGATGTTGTGATTTGATCTAAATACGCATTAACGATAAACAATCGCCGTACCTAAATCCCCCCCCCCCCCCCCCCCAAGCTATACTTGGCTGGAAGGATCCAATATATGTCAGATTCATCGTCCGGGGCAAGCCCAGCAGAAAGTGTTTGCATCACTCTCCTCGATGGTCGCAAACCATAGTATTACTGCTACGTTGCTATGTGATTCGCCTTGTAGCTTTCTCGTTGACGCTTCATCGACATGGCGTATTAATGTATTTAGAATTAGGTAGGCAAACCCTTAGGAGCGCGCCATATTCTACCGATGTGAGGATAGTCTTACTATAGCTTATAACCGAAACACATAATTGTTGCCTCATAGGACAGCTATAGATTTATGTACTCTTTCCCCCGCCAACATAACACAAAACGACTTATACGAATCCGATATCAGATTTTCATCATTTCAGGGGTTAAACTTGGTTTATCACAAGATTAGATTGTTAGTCTCAATCGTGATGCAGTAGTGCAGTTCATTTCTCGTTGATCTACTCCGTCAGCCCCGTTTTCGTGTTAAACGTGGGCTACTTTCTTAGGCTACTAATGTACTCTTATCACCAACTTCTTCTCTCTGCTCCACGTTTAGGAAATGGCATTCTAAAGAGTTCCATATGCGATTCGGGTTTACTGTGTAGGTCTATATGTTGTCCATTTTTCTCGTCGAGTCGAATAGAAAGCCTGGGTTAAAAAGAAACGAATCCACATCTCCACTTGCCGTGCTCATGTGAATCCAGTGATATTCCCGTTCCAAGATTAAGCTAGGCGCACTACGGTAAAGTAGCTTGCTTGAGAGTCTCTCCGAGAGGATTCACTATCTTCTCGTCCATCTCCACATCGTAAACAATCGTACGACATTTTTTGGGGAGATGTTCATGATTCCCCCAAAATAAACATGGGGGTTGTTTTCTATACCTTGGTCATCTCGCTAGAATTAAGCATCGCCACTTGGTGTGTGTGTATGTGTATGTGTGCCGATTATCTGTGTTCCAAGGTTCGTCGTACCAATATTCGTCATGTACCGTTGCGTTAATCAACGGCTCATCAACAAAAATGTGCCATCGTATCGTATCGTGTCGTGGGGGGCATTCATTTACTCTCGCGGAAATGGTTGGAAGTTTCCCCCCAGCTTAAAGCTTAAGCGATACAACGACGTGATGCAACTTTCTTCTAGTCCCCTAAGCATAACTGCGGTATAGAATCATCATAGCTCGGGAGCAACTAGCTTACGGTTTGGAGGACTCTCTCATTGGGCGAGCCGGTCATGCATTAAGCCGAGGAACTTAACAGAGCTGCTCGAATTCCGTTTCCTCTTCTAGAAAGCTTCCAACGAGTGAGAAACGTTTCGAAGCTTGAAACCAAGCATCCCAGGCAGATCCCCCGATTACACGTGAATAAAATTGGGCCCTCAACCACGCAGTCGGATCCGTTAACATGCCAAGGGGTCCGTTTACTCTACCCCTTTTAGTCTCTGCTGGAGTGATCCCGAGGCTACGGTCTTCACCTATCTTTAGTTGATAATGACGCGCGTCTCGTATCTTAGTCAAACCACAGCCACGCATGAAACGATCCTATAATTGCCTTACAATATACATATCTTCAACATGATACCCCTTAAACCGCAAGGACAGTGGTGGTACAAGCTGTAAATCGATTATCTTTTCTAGCAGTGTCAGCTCTGGCTTCAAGGGGTCAAAGCGCCCTTCTTGTAAGCCGGGACCGTTCCGGATCTGTTGGGAGACGGACACATTTGCTTCTAGGTGCTTTGGTTACGTACCTCTCTACAGAAACGATCTTCGAGCCAAATCGAGTTGATACAATGTACGCCACCAGTTCTTATGGCTTATGGCGTATTACCCCACAGAGCTGTCAATGCAGGTTGGTGCTCAGCCTGATCTGACGTTCAGGGATCCAGGCATGTTAATAGGTTGCGACATCACATTACCAACGGTTACCTTCGCTACATATGCAAGGAGACACGTTGGGGACAGGCCTCTGACGTTCCATTAAGCTGAGGGAGCTTGCAGAAGAATGCCAATAGCGGCGCTCAGCTTGAGCTATCACGGCCTGCCCGAGTTGAGACATGACAAGTCCTAGGGGATTCTAGGAACACTTTGTATGGTTAACAGCTGCCAACGTCATTCGCGAATGGAGGACATATTCCGAATTCGTGCAGCGTACTACCCCTTTTCTGGATAGTAGGCCACCAACTTCCCCTAGAGGCTGAACCCAATCTGTAGGAGCAACACACCTCTATTGAGGGTATAAGCTTAAAAGCCACGGGGGAAGACGGCCTCTTGGGGGTGGTAATCGTGCTGACAAGAGATGGGGATGGGGGTCGGCATCCCGCTTGGGCAGCGAAGCTAGCCCGAACGGGTCTGTGTTTCGGTTCGTAGCAATTAGGTATGAAAAATGTGACCTGTCATATTTGACCGCCCATCCGCGCCCCTGTGGACATAATCCCTACTATGGCACAAGCACTGATTTACCTCGAGTGCCCCTAATAACACACACCTAGGCCCTAACGCTACCGGGTTACGTAGAGCTAAGCCATGCAAGCGCGAGAGGACCGCCAATGGATGTTACTGTTGTTATATAGCCAAGTATGTCAGCACCCTTATTTTTACCTAGTACTTTTTTTTAGTCGCTGTCCAACATCATGAAGATGGCGTGAGTAACTGTCAAATAGCATTCAACAACTGCATACACATGAGCTCATCATCCATCGATCTTCGGAAGGACGGACGGGCCCCTGTGCTCAGAGGTGCCCAATGCTTTGTGCGCTGTTCCCTCATAGATCAGCATCTGTGCGGAAGGATGGGTAAACAAAGACAGCAGCCTCCATGGGTCCAGACGTCTCTAGCTGCATGCCTCCTACCTCAATATCTGACTTGTAAGGTCGATAAAAAAAGATTCCAAAGCGCGTATACAAGGCCAGTCGGTGAAATTGGCCAATCTTCACCGAGAACGGCCTCGTTCAAGCGCTGCAATGCCATGTGTGCTACCTGACCTATCACCAAGGCCATTCTTCCGGAGACCCTCCGTTTCTAGAGTCTTGTCGTGCAGGAAAGACACAAGTCTCGTGGAGCTTGTTGCGTCCATAACGGAATAATTGATGCCGAGGTTCCTATAAGTCATGGGATTATGACGGGAATAGGGGAGCGATGGTGTTGCTGTTGCTGCTGTTGCTGTTGCGACACGACAGACTACTATAAGTCCACCCGAGTCGCTATCGAACAAGATCGACGAAGCTAGTAACCTGAGATTTTACTTACACGATTATGACATATCCAAGGTCAGTCAGCCTCAATTAGGAGAGTTAGCGATAGCGGCAGCGAGAGGAGTGATACGAACTTGACATGTCATTTTATTACGGTTCCTAACCACAGCCTGTCGACCCAGAAAAGTCAAACCCCCCTGCTCCCCTCGCTGCAGGTTTCCCTCTACTTATTGGGGTTGAACCTGATCGTCGACAAGGGCATTTGGATCAAAATCATCTGGGTACTCCGGGTAGCATTTTGTAGCGGTACTTAGGAGTGACGGGCCAGATATGCCGCGTGAACTCTGGATACATGTCATGTCGCCTTTTCTGGAGTCTCTCTAGCGCAGCGCAATTTGGTCGTAAGACGTGACGAATTTTTCGGCAGCCTACCTCCTATGGAAGGTAACTACTCTAATAAACGAAAGGGAATAATTATGATAATTATGATAGTAATAAAAATTTCAATGACTGCAGCAAGCTAGCAAACTACCTAAGCGACATAGGCTTCTATCATATTTTGGTATCAGCTTACCTCACGTTGGGCGACCTCACGCGAGCAGAGGCAAACCCGATTTGGACTCTGGTAATCCGAAAAGAGTACGGTGCAGAGGCCTGACAAAGAGCTATACAGTTAACCTTCCTCTTTTCACGGTCTAGGCATTTACTACTTTCGACACATGGCTCCCGGGATGACCTAACAGGAGAGCTATAGAGTAATATTCAGCGAGTATATCACCTTATAATACGGAAGCATACATAGGACTAGTTAGGGTTATACCCAGGAATAAAGGAAGATGCCGGCAATTTGTGTTACGAAATGTTCGTGATCGTGAGATAGCGCATCGTGCCGTGACCATCTCTCCTTTCCGCACGTCCCGTCCCTTAAACCCATTCCCAGCCCCTTGGGACACCAATGTTAGGTAAGTAAGGTACTTACAGATAGCTTCTCCGCAAGGGGCTTTGATATCTCGTCTGGGCGTAAGGTGGGCGCAAGGTGGCTGCTTTTTCTTTTTACTAGGGGTCCTTCTTTAACGAATTCTCCGGTCTGCAAGCCTCAAAAGCCTGATTATCCACGTTTTTGGCACTGCTCGAACCCGACCGCCACTCTCAGACCTATGGCGGCGCTTCATCGGCTTGCACAAGATTACTGTTGTAGGGAATCCTTCATCTGCAGTCATTCTATAGTCTAAATGTCCTGAGCCTAGACCCGGTTAGCTCTGTTGGGCGCCTGACCGCCTTAGAGATTACTAGCAATGACTAGCATGAGTTAGTAGCGAGATCTCCTATCGTACATTCTGCAGGAGTAGCAACACAGCTTGGAAATCTTGGGTCATCTGAGCGTCATCATATGTGCTGTGGGGTCCAAATAGCTACACACCCTACCAGCCCTGCATCGCCTTGTGCCGTACCTTGGTCCCTGGCCCCAGAAATAGCTCCGTGATGCAGGATGTACTCGGCGCTTGATGCACCTTTCCGTCGCCCTAGGCCTGATTGGGTCCGAGGCGGTCGTCTGGAGCCCACGAGCTGGAATACCTGGCACCTGGAACGGGGCCTTACTCGGGGGGGGGGGGGGGGGGGGGGGGGGGGGGGGGGGGGGGGGGGGGGGGGCCGCCCCCGGAAGAGGAGGAGGAAGGTGGTTTGGAGGGTGCTATGGGGGGCACGGTAGTCTGTGTGTGCG